>NC_089805.1:7216712-7401095 GCF_029633855.1 Hoplias malabaricus | reverse complement strand
CATGTTCTGGTCGGATCTGACTGATATAACATTTCAGACAAACAAACAAGCGCTAACACAAGGAAATACAAACAGGAAAATGCTCTGTTTGTGTTCACAAGCTCAGTGCAACTGCTCAGGGCCCATACTCCAGAATACTCACTTTAAACTTTGACAGAACTCGGCATCATTTAAATGTGTGTATTATTATATTTCACTATGATCGTAACCAGTGGCGACTGCTCTAAGACTGCAAGGGAAGCTCAGCTTCCCCTAAAATGTCAAAAAATAAGTGATCAAATATATACTGTTGTGTGTACATGTCATTAAATAAATATGCACTACAACGCGCTCAACTTTTGTTCAGAATCAGCTTCTTATCACTGGTAAAGACGCGGCTTTCCTCTCAATCATTCCCGCACTTCACAGTGATTTAAACAGTGAGGACGCTGAGCGTCCACAGAGTTCAATAGCGAAGCAGCGAAGTGCAGCGAAACGAGACGAGTCATTGGATAAATGCTGGGCTTTGTCCCGCCCATCGGACGCTCAGCGTCTCTGGGGGTCTATGGGGCAGTGGGCTGGCCTCGGCTGACCCGGACGCTCAGCTTCTGCATGATGATTGGATGATCTGTCTGAGGCTGAATCCCTTTTTGATTGACAGTGAAATGAACCAATCAGCGACCCTCTGGTGTAAAGATCCGAGGGAGCGTTACATTTTCATTCTGTTCTGAGTTGAACCGGACTTTCTTAAACCTCTTAGCGGCATTTTCTTTGTTAAAAACGACTAGCGACAAATCGAGCTTCTATTTCTGGTGGGTTTTTTGTAGCTGCTTGTGTTTGGAGACTGACTTCTATCACTCTTTCTGACGTCTATCGCAGTTTCTGTCCAGCGGGTGCTGCTGAGCCCCTCCACCGTCACAAAGCACCCACAGGCGGACACACTTCACATGGGCCAAGGCCATTTAAGCAGCCTAGCTCTGCTGACCATTGAGAGGACACTAGTCAAGTCCCTGGAAAAGACGCCTTGTTGGTACGACTGGGTCACGCATCATTTTCTTGAAAAGGAACGGAGGGTAGAATTTATGTATAAATAAACCGACACATTTTATGATGTAGGCCGAAATTGAGCTTCCCCTCCTTGAAAGACCAGCGTCTGCCACTGATCGTAGCCCACTGTAAACAGTGGATTAACTATGACTACATCCTGAATCTGTTTATCTACGGCTCTGGCACTGTTCTGGTTAAAACAGACAGTAGCAACATAGATTTGGTTGGTTCCCATTCAAACGGATGGGCCGCCTGAAAATAAAGTGCTCAGGATACTTTTCAGAGAGACAGTGAACACACCACAAGGATCAAACACTACAGCAGTGTTCTGCTCTGTCTAAACAGTCCTTTTCAGAACAGCCAGTTTGTGCCTGTTCCCTTCAATGCAAAATGAGCCTCATTCAGTGAAGGTGTTTTTTATACATATATTTTAGCTGTGTTCACTCAGTTATTTTTCTTCTCTGTTCTGACTTTCTCAATATTTTAGTAGTACTCAAAAATCTGTGTTTGTTTTGCCCTCTGTTTAACCTTGTCCCAGGGCTCTTACATAAAGGCAGGCCCAGCGCTGGAGACAATTCCATAGTCTATGTTCTTTACATAAAACTCAGCACGAAATCACAACGTCTCATTTCATCCCATGTGTTCAGACCTAGGTAGATGACAAAAGGTGGACTGGCTGGTCTTGTTTCACACTTGGTGGGTTGGTGGGCTCCAGATCCCTACAGGAATATGGTGGGCACCTGCCCTGAAAGTGATTAACAGACTGATAGAATTAAATTTGCTGGCACCACTCTAACTTAAGACAGCCATTCCAATAAAGCTTCACGAGAGAAAGAGAGAGAGAGAGAGAGAGAGAGAGAGAGAGAGAGAGAGAGAGAGGTCAATACTAATAGTAGGACTTCAATTCCTACAGCCACTGTTTTTCTGCACTCGTTCAATAACATGTAGTACTGGGACTCCACTGTTTCTCTCTCTCTCTCTCTCTCTCTCTCTCTCTCTCTCTCTCTCTGAGAAAAAAAGCCTTCCCAACCATGGTTCAAGCAGTTGACCAGTCCATTTCACACTGCAGTTCTTCCAAATAATAGGCAGCAGATACAGAGTGAGAAAAAGAGTGAGATAGAGAGAGTGAGAAAGAGAGAGAGAGAGAGAGAGAGAAATAGAGAGAGACATAGAAAGAGAGAAATAGAGAACACGCAACAGAGAGAGAGAGAGAAAGAGAGAGAGGGAGAGTCTCTCTGGACCTTGGGAAAGTGTAACAAGTGAATGGTAGCCATTTTGTTGCTTGCTACCACAGAAACAACTGCATGCTGGGAAAGGTAAACGTTTCAGCCGCTGTGGACAGCTACATACTGGGTGGGCTCCAGGGGGCCACACCTGCCCAAAATTCACTAGAGTACAAGGCTGGCACATATTCCTCAAATAAACCTGATTGTATTTTACATTCTAACAAAAAAAAAAAAAAACAAACTATTAAAACAAAAACAAATAAATAAATAATTGTAGATAAACAGATACATATCACAAATAGTGAGTCTTCTGCCCTTTGTTTTACAACCTCATGTGCAGAAGACACTGAGAGAGAGAGAGAGAGAGAGAGAGAGAGAGAGAGAGAGAGAGAGAGAGAGAGAGAGAGAGAGAGAGAGAGAGAGAGAGAGAGAGGACGGTGGAAATGTACAGAAACAAAGAAAACACTCTTGAAAATAAAGTTGCTACAAAAGGTTCTTTGAGCGATGGCAGATGAACCACAATCGGTTCCATAAAGAACTATTTCTGTTAAATACATTTAAATGAAGAAAAACCCTTCTTCTTCTATGACATCACTCAAAGGACCCTTTGTAGTTGGACAAGAAGAGAATGAACGAGATAAAACAGCCGGAAATAATATAGATATAGATAGATAAATATAATAGGCAGAAAGATAGAGAGAACAGACAGCGGGTGGGGGGTATGGGTTGGGGAGAGAGAGAGAGAGAGAGAGAGAGAGAGAGAGAGAGAGAGAGAGAGAGAGAGAAAGACAGACAGACAGACTGTGGACAGCGGTGACTTCGTCATTTGAGCCTGAGGGCCAACACACTTCTCATTTGCCTAATGAAATAAATCACAATCTGGATCTCTCTCTCTCTCTCTCTCTCTCTCTCTCTCTCTCTCTCTCTCTCTCTCCCCTCATTTGTTCTTGGAGCCTGTTCTTCCTCCAGGGCTGTAACGCAGTGGAGATGCAGTGCATTATTTGAGCTAATGCAGCTCCTGCTGAGCCCTCTGATAGAACTGACAGATTGTAGTGCGTGTTGATAGGAGAGAGAGCCAGGGTATGTGTGTGTGTGTGTCTGTGTGTGTGTGTGTGAGAGAGAGAGAGAGAGAAAGAGAGAGAGAGAGAGACAGAGAGTGTGTGTGAGTGTGTCTTTGAGGGGATTTACTTTGATCCTCCTAACCCTCCACCCTCTCTTCTCATTGATCTCTGCAAGTCATAGATGTGAAAAATAGATTGTGCATAAAGGAGAGGGCCATCCATACACACACACACACACACACACACACACACACATTCAGTACTGGGCAAAAATCAAGGACTGGCCTTTTTTCCATAATTTCCAAACAAAACCTCCATCACGTTTTTTCACCAGTGAGTAACGTGAATGATTTTTGTTCGTGAACCAAATCTGGAAGTGTTTCCAGGGAAATAAACAGGTTCACCAACCAGAAAAGCTCCCAGAAGGAACAAAAAAGAGTCCAGGGGCCTGTCTCGCTTCAGAAACTCCAGAAAGAGCCCAGAGCCTCAAATACAGCGTTAATACAGGGTCATTTACAGTGAACCCGCTGCGCTGTAAACACAGTAAACAATGACCCTGTCCCGACTGTCCGTTTATCTTCGGCTCTGGCGCTGAATTCGACCACAGCGACTTTGGAACTATGTAGATGTGGTTTTCTGAAAGTTTTGCAGGGTGGTCTCTGACTTTTGCACAGTGCTGTATCCCAGCAGACACATATGGGCCAGTCTGGCTCTTACGCAAGAGTGCGTGTATGCACAGCTGGAACTTCCTTAAAAATGAGTAAACAAGACCAAGCTCTCTCTCTCTCTCTCTGTTTCTCATTCTCTGCTCCGTTTCTTCCTCTCATTCATCCCTCCATCAGCAGAGCTGCTGCTGTCCTTCATTACCCCCCCTCTCTTCATCCACCTCTTCTTCCTCTCCTCCTCTCTCCTCCCACTGACCTTCTCTGATATTTACTCTGCTCTCCAGTGGCACCATACTAACCACACACGGAGAGAGAGAGGGAGAGAGAGAGAGAGAGAGAGAGAGAGAGAGAGAGAAGAAAGAGATTAGGGAAGTGGAAAATGGCAGAAAAAAGGGGATGGATTGTGTGGGTGTGAGACAGGCTCAAGCACACACACACACACACACACACAGAGACCACCACTAGGACAGTGACACTATTAACACACAATAATTGTTTAGAGAATAAGCAACAATGGAGTGTCATGGTAATTCAGCAGTGTTCTCAAAGCTAATGACATCTAGGCTGCGTCCCAATCCTCAGCTGTTGCCTTCAAAGGCTGCACTTCTTCGTTACGTCACAGAAAGCTCTTGCAAAGTAAGGGATCCTTCATACACAGCTACAAAAATGCTAACCTCATCCTTTGTTTGGAGAGTGGCTTCGATGTAGCCCTCACTTCCTTGACTCACACACAATGCTCTGTGGACCGATATATACAACGAATATACGCTAAAGCAGGTGGAAAAGTCCCCAGACTGGAGTTTGTCTTCATATATTCTTGTCGTCAAATGTGTCCAGTGCTGTCTGCCGTCTGCTGAGATGATGTCACCATGCAGCCTCGTTAGACAGGACCATGTGAGAGAGCTGTCTGCTCTTACCGAAGAGTCTTTGGAGGACTGCCCTCCTGAGGAAGTGTCCTTCTGAGGGAGCAGCCTAGGATTTGAGACCCAGCTAATGAGTGTGCCTCCGTCCCTAGCGAGCTGCCTTATTGTCTACTGTCTACACAGGCAGCTGTCGCAGTAGTCAGCATTCCAACCTAGATTCAGCCTCGTACTCCAACACGACGGCCAGAATAAAGTCAGTCACGGCACTCAACTAAACGACCGGCTCTCGGCGCTTCTAGTGTTAAATGTCTCTAGTCAAGGCTGATGTTATCGTCCTTATCAATCTTTTCCCCCTTCAACATTAAATTTAATTTCAGACATTTGCTTCTTATTCTTCTTTACTTTTCATATTCAAATCTGCCTTTCACAATAATTACATTATCGACATATCATACAACAAATGGCTATCGTGACAGGCCTATATTCTGATAGTAATTTCCACCTTAAATGGGTCCATTTACAAGGCTAATATTGGTGTTGTTCGCCAGCCTCTTTTTTCAATGCTCAGTTCCACCTTAAAAAGTTATCTTTTGAAAACACAAAAAAAGAGACTTTACACCTGTAATATTACTGTTATTGCTAACTGTCATTGGAATAAACACACAAAACATGAACTCTACACCTTAAAACCACCGTAGTTCCTCACTACACAAACCAAGGACACTTCTAATCCACACATACACATTAGAAAACACTAACAAACAAAGTGTTGAAAGGGGGCGTGATGGGATAAGGTGAGTATGAGACGGGTCATGGACATTCTCTCAGAGGCTAAAGAGGTGTCCAGTGCTCCCTTGATAGTACATCATGATGAGCTACCTTTTTAGGCAGCATATTTAAGGGTTTATTGAATTGACATCTCTTGGGAAAAGCACAGATTACAGTCAATAATCAATAATCAAACACCAATCAATATCAAAATACTGATTATATTGAAAGACTTACACAATTTTACTGATAAGAGAGGAAGTACATGCTGCAGTACTTTCTAGGGCTCTTCTACTTTTCTGGGAATTCTGCACACCAGATTCTGGAAAACTGCTGTGAGGGTTTGTTGGAATTCAGCCACAAGGGCTTTTGTCACAATTTGTCAAGAACTGATGTTGGATTAACTTATCCCCGAGGTTTTGACCTGGAGCTCTCGCGCTCCATAAAACAACTGATCCCGCTCCAAAGGCTAGTGCTGGTGTATTTGATACCTCTCTTGCCAACACTTGGCATTGGATCTGGTGAGCACAGGCTCATGGGCAGCTGCATCCGGTTTGGAGCTGTGTCTGAAGCCCTAGGACCTATAGTGTACATTTACGTGCACATCACAGTATAAACAAAGCTTTGTGCATCTTTTACACAGTGATAGTATACAGTGTGGAGGAGGGTGATGTGTAGACGAGCGGACAGCCATCATAGACCGAAGATACCATCTTAGCCACAAGCCAAAGTCCAGCTATTGAGATAATACACTATCCATATCCCATTGGCCATGAGCTTAACACATTAGCCCACGCTTGTCATGAGCAAACATGTTAGCCTCAAGCTAAAGTGCAAGCCACAGTTTACACCCACCAGCTAAGTGGCTAATGTGCTATCACTGAGCTAATGTGCTAGCTGTGAGGCTACAAACACTGGTTCATTCAACATTTCTTCTGATATAAATATGATTAATATATCATTTTTGCTGCATTATTACTGGTTTTCTTTTTCTGCTTGAATAAACAATTTAACAATACCATAACAACCAAGTACCAACAGCCTAGCAACCAGCTAGCAACCACATGAGATGCCATAGCAACTGCCAAGCAACAAACACCCTAGAAACTACCTGGGATAACATAGCAACTGCCTAGCAACGTCACAGTGACCAGATGGGAAACAATGGCAATTGCCTAGCAACAACATAGCTACCACCTGGGATACCTTGGCAACTGCCTAGCAGCACCCTAGCAACCACGTAACAATTTGAAACAAACCATAGCGAACCATAGCAACTTCCCAGGAACCATCTGGAATACCGTAGCTGTACTGTTCCACACCTATTAATCAACAGCTCTGGAGTTGTAGGGGTTAACAACCTGTAATCCCTCACAGCGGGGGGAGAAGGGGCAGGTGATCAGACCTGAGAGAGAGGGATATCACGAAAGAGAGGTGTGTATAAACAGATGGAGACATTCTCAGGCACCTTTCAGCGAGAGTGTGCGTCTCTGTGTGACGCTAATGGCCCAAAAACAGCCCCCTCCTCCTACAGGGGGCCGCATGCCGTCTGTTTTTCCGCCGCTTTTGTAGTCGCTAATAAGAAAAAAAGAAGTCTTTCAACCCGTCTCTTTTGATCCTGCCTCTGTCTGTACATGGCACAATGGCTCTCCTGTGGTCCACACAGATAAAAAGAGAGAGAGAGAGGTGGAGAGAGAGAGAGAGAGAGAGAGGGAGAGAGGGGGAAAGAGAGAGAGAGAGAGAGAGAGAGATACAGAGACAGAGAGAGACATGGTAGCGACAGAGAGAAACAGAAACACCAAGCCGAGGTAGAAAAGGAGTGTCTCGCCGGAGCAGAAATGCCGGTGGTCCGGGGTTCTTTCGGCCCTCCAGATAAGCCCGCCTTGGGACTGACCTTTCACTCGGTTTCTAGCCGCTGTTATTATCATCATTGTTCCTTTCCCAATGAAGAGGAATGTCATATTTCACTCAACAGCGCAGAGATAGCGAGGTGCTGCGTCTAATCCTTCACCGCTGATAGAGAACAGACGTGAAGACGAGGGGGGGAACGATGTCCAAATGTGTCCACCAGACACTTCAGACGAGGCTCAACCTATTCATGGTGCACCCACTGCTGACACACTCTGTTACACACGGCTCGACACAAAGGCACCGGAAACAGAGTGAGACGCTCAACTGTCGTTCACCAGGGGTCAACTGGAAAAGGGTGAGAGTGACTGGGTGAGTGTGTGACAGGTGTGACTGGGTTAGTGAATGGGTGAGTGTGTGACATTGTCCACAAGTGTGACTGAGTGAGTGTGTGACAGGTATGACTGGATGAGTGTGTGACAGGTGTGACTGGGGGAGTGTGTGACATTGTCCACAAATGTGACTGGGTGAGTGTGTGACAGGTGTGACTGGGTGAGTGTGTGACAGGTGTGACTGGGTTAGTGAATGGGTGAGTGTGTGACATTGTCCACAAGTGTGACTGAGTGAGTGTGTGACAGGTGTGACTGGGGGAGTGTGAGACAGGTGTGACTGGGGGAGTGTGAGACAGGTGTGACTGGGGGAGTGTGTGACAGGTATGACTGGATGAGTGTGTGACAGGTGTGACTGGGGGAGTGTGTGACATTGTCCACAAATGTGACTGGGGGAGTGTGTGACAGGTATGACTGGATGAGTGTGTGACAGGTGTGACTGGGGGAGTGTGTGACATTGTCCACAAATGTGACTGGGTGAGTGTGTGACAGGTGTGACTGGGTGAGTGTGTGACAGGTGTGACTGGGTTAGTGAATGGGTGAGTGTGTGACATTGTCCACAAGTGTGACTGAGTGAGTGTGTGACAGGTGTGACTGGGGGAGTGTGTGACATTGTCCACAAATGTGACTGGGTGAGTGTGTGACAGGTGTGACTGGGTGAGTGTGTGACAGGTGTGTGTGTGTGTGTGTGAGCATGTTTGTGAGTGAGTGAGTGACTGTGTGTGTGTGTGTGTGTGTGTGTGTGTGTGTGTGTGTGAGTGAGTGACTGAGTGAGTATGACCCTGATAAGGTTGAAGTTGTTACAGAAAATGACTGACGGATGTGTGTAGAAATGTCAGGATATTTAAAGCTATAGAGCTCTTTTACAAAACACAGAAAGAGTCTAGGTTTAGACTAAAGAGAGAGAGAGAGAGAGAGAGAGAGAGAGAGAGAGAGAACCAAACACCTCTCTCATCTCTCGTCTGATAAACCCCCGTTCCCTCTATTCATTCAGCCACAGCCTTGATCCGAGGCAAATAACCTAATTATCTGCTTCTATTGGATCATTATTATAATCACAGCGATCGTTATTATCTATTTGCTTAGCGCTCTCGCTCTCATAGCCCAGCCGCACCACGCCACACCACACATCCATTTTGCACATCTCTCCAGAAAAGATCTGGACCGTCCCCCTCCCCCACTGTTTGATCCAGGGAAATATTCATTACCGCTCTGAAAATACAAAGGGTGACGAGGCCACTTTGCTCAGAGTCTGTTTTCAGCTAAAGTAACAGTGTGCAGCCTGAACACATGAAGAGATCATCACCAACCCATGCTCCAGCAAACACAGCAACATCTTCAGAGAGAAGAGAGCAGCGCAGGTGCACGGTTTCTCCATTTCAAAACATTTTATGAAGAACATCACACAGCTAAAGTCACACACCTAAGGTCCTTAACATTGTAGGAACAGTTTGGGGGTGGCCCCTTCCTGTTCCAGTATGACTGTGCACCAGTGCACAAAGCAAGGCCCATAATACACACGGATGAGCGAGTTTGGTGTGAAAGAACTTGACTGATCTGCGTAGAGTCCTCAACCCGAGAGAACGCCTTTGGGATGAATTTGAGTAGAGACGGTGAGCCAGGCCTTCTCGTCTGACCTCACAAATGTGCTTCTGAAAGAACGGTCAAAAATGACCATAAACACACTCGTAAACCTTGTGGAAAGCTATAGCTGTTATAGCTGCAAAGGACAGGCCTGCGTCATAATAAACCCTAAGGATTAGGAATGATATGTCACTCAAGTTCTTATACGTTTGAAGGCAGACGAGCGAGTACTTTTGGCAATATAGTGTATATATTTAACTGTTATCCACAGAGTAGCCTCAATCTCCATACTTACTGTGTCCACTTCACTGCCTTCAGTACAGCTTCCATTCATTTCTGGACCCACACACAGCCCAAGAACTCTCAAACACATACATGCCTCGACAATATAACTCACTGCCTTTTACCCTGAAGTCATATGTTAAGATTATGGTTAATATCAGGGATGGGGTTACTCTAGTGTTAGTTTTAGTTAACTAGGTTAAGTAGGTTAGGGATGCACGTTCAATAATATCAATATATATCGCAATATAAAATATTTCGATCCAAATGATATTCATTCATTCATTCATTCATTATCTGTAACCGCTTTACCAGTTCAGGGCCGCTATGGGTCCAGAGCCTACCTGGAATCATTGGGCACAAGGCGGGAACACACCTTGGAGGGGGCACCAGTCCTTCACAGGGCAACACACACATTCACTCACACCTACGGACACTTTTGAGTCGCCAATCCACCTACCAACGTGTGTTTTTGGACTGTGGGAGGAAACCGGAGCACCCAGAGGAAACCCATGTGGACACAGGGAGAACACACCACACTCCTCACAGACAGTCACCCGGAGGAAACCCACGCAGACACAGGGAGAACACACCACACTCCTCACAGACAGTCACCCGAAGGAAACCCACGCAGACACAGGGAGAACACACCACACTCCTCACAGACAGTCACCCGGAGGAAACCCACGCAGACACAGGGAGAACACACCACACTCCTCACAGACAGTCACCCGGAGGAAACCCACACAGACACAGGGAGAACACACCACACTCCTCACAGACACTCACCCGGAGGAAACCCACACAGACACAGGGAGAACACACCACACTCCTCACAGACAGTCACCCGGAGGAAACCCATGCAGACACAGGGAGAACACACCACACTCCTCACAGACAGTCACCCGAAGGAAACCCACACAGACACAGGGAGAACACACCACACTCCTCACAGACAGTCACCCGGAGGAAACCCACGCAGACACAGGGAGAACACACCACACTCCTCACAGACAGTCACCCGGAGGAAACCCACGCAGACACAGGGAGAACACACCACACTCCTCACAGACAGTCACCCGGAGGAAACCCACGCAGACACAGGGAGAACACACCACACTCCTCACAGACAGTCACCCGGAGTAAACCCACACAGACACAGGGAGAACAGATCACACTCCTCACAGACAGTCACTCAGAGGAAACCCACGCAGACACAGGGAGAACACACCACACTCCTCACAGACAGTCACCCGGAGGAATTCAGTTTTTTGCATTGCATTCATTTTTAAATTTACTTTAAAAATATTAATATCGACAAAGCCAAGAGGTTTCTGGTGAGGTCTGATGGTGATTATCATGATGCATTCAGTTCTTTGTCAGTTTTTCTGTGGCTATTTTATTGCTCATATTGGAATTATATCCTATCGACCGAAATGAAGGAAAATATTGTGATATAAATTTTGCCCGTATCGTCCAGCTCTAGGGTAGCGTTAGTCTACACAAAATACATGGAAGACAAATGGAAGTGTCATGTAATGTCCCCACAATTAATGGAAACGTGTGTGTGTGTGTGTGGCCTACCCTGCATTAGCTCTTAATGGGGAAGTAGGTGAATGTGGCTTATTCTTGACCGTTAAGTGGTGGTTGGTCAGTTTTGTGGTCAGGTAGCTTTCGGGACATCACATGCAAGACTAATGGGTGGTGAAAGAGGGAGAGAGAGAGAGAGAGAGAGAGAGAGAGAGAGAGAGAGAGAGAGAGTGATAGTGCCTAGCTCGGCCTCCGGTCACACTCTGGTCGAAAGTGGTGTGAATAGCTGTGAAAGCAGTGGTGGGGGTGTAATTCTCTGGTTAGCCTCTGGCCCCCTCTGGGCTAATCACTCGTCAAAATGGATATAATTATCGCACTTTTCCGTTTTCCCAAATCCAGCGGACACGCCGTGAAACATCATTAGCGCTCACATCTGCGAGAGTTCCTCTCTTTACCGTCGGATCTCTGTTTTACCGCAGTCAGCTACGACAGTCAGCGGTAAATTTAACCTAATGATATGCAAATTTGTTAAAGTGGACGATTAGGGCCGCTCAGGCTGATGTTGCCATGCATGTCAGCCCCCTCCTCCCCTTCATCCCTCTTTACCCTCAACCCCCACCCCCTCCCCATTTCCAAATGCGTATGAATCACATGAACCAAATAATCAGCAGGTGTTATACTGCCATTCCGCCGAATTTGAGCGAGGCTGTTTTTCCGTTGTGTTTTGATGTTTTTAAATCTGTGTCCATTGTTTTTGGTTCTGTTGGTTTTACGCTTCCTGTCAGAAGGTTAAGGACACATACCTTTTCCAAAACGTGCATTTTTTGTCTTTTTTTCTCTCAACTTCATACAAAACTTAATGAGACCTTACACATTAAAAGTCATGCTTCATTCTGAGGTAAAACTCTGGGGTTAATTATTATTAATTGTTTTCGTTTTTCCACAAAGAATGAGTAGGAGACACGTGTCAAAGCAGATGGAAGAAAAATCTGGTCCAATGAATAAAGAAATAAAGAAAGTTCCAAAGGCACTGGGACCTAGGGTAACCACAGTATAATTACTCTTATTATATTTATTATGGTCAAATAGACATCATTAATAATGCAAATGACTGATCATTAAAAATCTGACTTTAGATCAAAAGGCATTAGCTTCTGTTACTATTGAGAGAGAAAGCAGAGGGCATTTATAAACAGTGTCAATATTAAAGCTATTAAAGCTATATCAAAAATATTGAACAACAGTCACAAGAGAAGTTAATATTTGTAGCACAATGAAACATGGATGCTAAATCCATGAGGTGTTTTGCATTTAAAAACTGTATTAATATGTAAAGAACACTAATGTAATAAGTAGCACTAGTAGCACATTTGATATAAAGCAATGACCAGCACCTCCTTGTGGAGCAGTTCCTAAAGATGAGTGAGTATGTTAGTGTGAGTGAGTGAGTGAGTGAGTGAGTCCAAAGCCAGTCCAACGAGATGTTTTGCATTTAAAAACTGTATTAATAATGTAATAAGTAGCACTGATAAATTTGAGGAACCAATTCATTTTGGGATGATTTACACTTAGGGCTTTATTTATTGGAAAATACCAGCACTAACTCCAAGTGTCCAACCACTGACCAATAAGAAAACAGCTTGAGACTTCACCTAAAATGGATGAGGACCGTGGATACACTGTTTATTAGAGTGGCAGATGCATGCTCTCTTTGATACAAAGCACTGACCAGCACCTCCTTGTGGAGCAGTTCCTAAAGATGAGTGAGTATGTTAGTGTGAGTGAGTGAGTGAGTGAGTCCAAAGCCAGTCCAATGAGGTGTTTACATCAAAATTCAGTCGTTCGTCAGCCACAATGATGAAATTTTATTCAAAAAGAAGGACAGCTAGGACAATTTCTGTCAGTCCATTGATGATTAAATAAATGTACAAAATAAATCAAAGCTGTCACTTCCAAATAAAAGCGAATGCAAAAATACGATACAGGTTTTGACCCGACTGCAACAACTCATCCACACATTTCCTCAAAATAAACCCATCCTGGGCTTTAAAGTGCTAAGTGAACTTACTCATTTATTGAAATATCTTTTTTGGAGAGGGAGATGACCCCGAGTGTCTTGACTTCTTCATGAGCGCAGCTCTCACATCAGTCTGTGCCTTTCACGTCCGGATATTAGCGCTCAAAAAGACGGGACGGCGCTGATCCCTCGCGTCTGATAAACACCAGGAGCCGGAGATGTAAATAAGCTCCCGAAGCTGCTGTGATCTGCATAACTGATGTAGAGATGTACTCTGACGTCCCCGAATATAGATCAACTGTAATTAAGCAGTCGCGACTCTCGCACTGAATGGAGGCGCGATGGCCTAAGTCGCGTCTCGCATGAGTACAGGCATCCAATAAAAGCTCTCGCGCACCGCGCTTGGGTTAAGCCCCCTGCACTCCCGTCTAAAACACACAAAAAAGGGAAGAGACACTATGTCGCCATCACAGATTAACACCCAAGGAGCTTTCACTCAGCTACCCCTGATATAATTATCTCCTGAACAAGTGTGAAATACACTGTGGAAATCAGTGCGCTGCTTGTAACCAGAGGGCATGACACATGTCTAAGTATTACTGTGCATTGTAGTATGTCAAAAAAGGCATCCAGACCAACAGCTACAGCTAGAACTCAGGGGCTGGTCCCACCTACTAACATGTCTTTGGATTGTTGGAGGTAGCACCTGGAGGAAACCTGTGAAGACACTGGGAGAATACACCTCCTCACAGATAGTGTCCTGGAGTGAGGACGGAACCCACAACCTCAGGGCCTTGGAGCTGTATGGAAGAAACACGGCCTGCAGTGCCACTCTGGGCACTGGGCAGCCATCCTAGCCCTCAGGGTGCAGTTGGGAGGTCCTGAGTGCACCCCAGCTGTGGCTGTTGAGAGCCCTGTTCCTTCACTCCAGCGGACAGTAGGGGTGGAATCGGCGATCTTCGGGTTCCAAACCCACTTCTGCAACCGTGAGCCACAGCTGCCCCATCACTTCAGTCCAATTCATGTAGCACTGTTTTACAACTGGCTCTTTTGAGCTAGCACCAAGAAATTCTGGTCCTAGCCCAAAATGAGTGTTGCCGTGGCAACACTGACAACACCCTCAAAAGGAGAGCCCGTCCTCCTCTGGTTGACACTGGAGCAAAATAATGGCACTCGAACATTATTATAACACCATTTGAGGTGGCTACATGTGTTTACAAGAGCATCAGTGTCAGTAGCCCATTCGCCTACCCCTCAGTCTTCACTCATTCTTGGTTCCGAGGGTCCGTGGGCAGTGAAATCAGGACAGGAGGTGAGCCTGGCTGATGCTGTAGATGGCGTGAGCAATTCAAACCACTGTAAATGTTGTCATTTAGATGGTTAATTTATCCCTAACCGTCAGGACTTTTACAGCAGTTTCAGGTCTACTTTCACCATCCAGAACCAATCAACGAACATGGGCACCTGACCTCACGGATGGTCTCAAAGCTGAGGGCCACCAGACGCTCGGGTGTCTCTGCTGGAAAGCCTCCCCAGAAGAGTAGAGGCTGTTAGCGTAGCATCATCTTCTGTCAATACCATAGAAATGTTGGACAGGCAGGTGTACACATACTTTTGACCATATGGTGCATTACAAAACAGCAACAAACAATGACTCACTCTCACTGCTTTCTAAAGAAGTGACCCACCTCCAGCTTTGTCTCTAAATATCTGTCTGCTTCCCGGCTTTTAAAGCAGGCCGCATGCTGCGCGCTTCCTAAAATCACCAGATGTATTGAGACAGCGGAAAATGATGGGAGCCAAAGTGGAGGGAACACACACTCTCATCTTTCTCGTTCCTTGTGTGTGTGTGTGTGTGTGTGTGTGTGTGTGTGTGTGTGTGCAGAAACTGGATTAGCCCGTGGCCTTATTGTATCTGTACTGTGGGTGCTCTCTGTTGATAGTTGTTTTTTTCCTCCCTCTCTTTTCAAACAGCGCAGTGCTAATCATTAACATGACAGCTGCGTGTTGAACAGGACGTCAGGATCTTCTATGGCACAGATTTGGCTCGGCTTTAAAGGCGACTGTGTCAGCACTGAAGGTTCTTCCATCTGTTCTGGGCAGATACAAAACCGCTACGCCACACACTTCAGCAGCATTCACGCTGAAACTGCTAATGGCTAATACCAGTGGTGGAGTAAACGGGGGTGGGGGGTGGTGGGAGCGAGGCCTTGGGGGCTTAAGCAAAATACATTTTCAGTCGTAGACGTGTTGAAATCGTGTGTAGCGTCCTGCCCTGGTTTGCCCTCGTCTCTGTTTTATTCTCTTGTTTAAATTCTTATGTTTTCTTTTCTTTTGTTTTTGCTTGATGCTCTTCTCTTGCCCCACCCTGGTCACATGGGACACCTGGGATTGGGCTGGGAGCCAGCGTTCATCTTTTCACCTTATCTTCCATGGCAACACTTTAGTCTGTCTTCAAACTTCCAGAGAGACAGTGGATCTCGGGGAGACAAAATGCAAACGAGCTGCCTTTACGTTTTTATTGCTGGAGGCACTGGAAAAGTTATCTTATTTACATGAAATTTCATTTCTACCTTAACACTAAGAGCATCGCTGCTCATTTGAATGCTGAGACTGACCACTGAGTGCTGCGCTGACTTCCCTCCCACACCAAAACCAATGTTAAGTTAGTCAGTCAGTAAAGACCTGCCCTCGGCGCTTCTAGTGTTAAATGTGTCACTACTTGAGGCCGATGTTATCGTCCTTATCGATTTTTCTCCTTCCACCTTAAATGTCTTTACAGGAGGCAGACGTTGGGTTTTTATTCACAATGTCTGTATTAAAACCTTAATTTCCAACTTAAATGAGCCAGTGAATGAAGCTAATGTTAGCGTTATTCACTAGCCTTTTGTTGGAATTTTCTGTTCCACCTTAAAAATGCAACTATACGAGGCTGAAGTTACCACGGACTATACACCTTTAATCCGCACATATGCTTCCCTCAGAGGTGGAGGAAACAAAGGGGGGCGTAGTGGAATATGGTGAATAAAGATCTATTGTTTTCTATTTGAATGTCTCACATTTCCTATATCCTCCATTTTGGATCTAGAGCTGTAGAAGAAGCAAAGTTCATGAAGTTTCACTTGTGGAATGGACTCGTCCTGGACGTCTGGGCCGTGAAATGGCTCCTTGCTGTGAATTCCATTAAAATGAATTGGATTCTGCTCTTGAAATTTCGCTGACTCATGTGTAATGTGTATCTGTTTGTTTTGCTCGGTGACTCTTAATCACGTCTTTATTCACTGTCTTTGTCGTTTCGTCACGGACACTAATAAAAGCTGCTCAAGCCTCCAAACTGTCTTCTGGTCTGCTCCAGTGTCACAACATGTTTACTAAATGTTTACCAATGTTGCCGCTCCCATCGGCAGGTTCAACAGTCAACAGCAGTCTGATTAACTCCTCATGTACAAGCAGGGGAAGTGCCACACGTCTGATTACACACCGAGTCAGAACCTGAAAGAAGCTGAGGACTTCTCAGAAAAATTAAGAAGTGTTGGTGACACGAAGCCTGCTCAAGGCCAGAGGTGAAGCATATCTCTCTCTCTCTCTCTCTCTCTCTCTCTCTCTCTCTCTCTCTCTCTCTCTCTCTCTCACTCACTCTCTCCTCCACATTCTACTTCCTCCTCGTTCAACCTCCCTCCCTTCATTCCTCTCTAGTTCCCTTCTCACTCTTGGTGTCATTCTCCTGTTTCAAACACTTTAAGATTCTTTAAAACACTTAAACACTTCATTATGTTAATGGAAGCACAGCAGAAGTGCACTGACGTGTAAGAAATAATGGGTGTTAAATGTATCAGCCATAACAATAAAACCACTGCCAAGCACTGTGTACTTCTTCTATTGCTGTAGTCCAGTTGTTGCTCTGCATGCTGTTTTCACCCGACGGTCAGGACACCCACAGAGCAGGTAGCCTGGGATGTGTGTGGTGGATCTGGGCTGGTGCGAGTGGATCAGACACAGCAGTGCTGCTGGAGTTTTTAAACACTGTGTCCACTCTGTGAGACACTCTAACCTCGCTGGTCTATCTTGTAGATTTAAGGTCAGAGACAGTAGCTCATCCATCGCTACACAGTTCGTGGTGGTCGTCCTCCAGTCGTTCAAGGCATTGCCCAAGGGATGCTGTCAGCTGGATGTTTTTGGCTGGGTTCAGCAGTGACACTGAGGGTTTAAAAACTCAAGCATCACTGCTGTGTCTGATCCACTCTACACCAGCACAACACACACTAAAACACCACCACCACGTCAGTCTCACTGCAGCGCTGAGAATGATCCCCAAGACCCTGGAGCTGTGTGTGTGTGTGTGTGTGTGTGTGTGTGTTAATAAATATCAAGTACCTCTCTGCGCAACAACACACAAGTAGAAGTGTCCCATGAGAGGCTGGCTCTGGTGGACTAGAGTCACAAGGTCAAATGTCACAGCCGTCCCTGGGCTTAACTGACTGTGGTGGGATATTAATTATTCATTAACTACTACAACTGAGCGAGTGATGTCACTGTCTCTGGAGTCACCCCACCGCATCTGGACTGTAGTTTGCCTATAGCCTTAAAGAAAATGACATGTTTAAAATCGCTGATGCTGCACTGACCAGTGAAAGGGGATCAGGGCCTCTGCTGTTGCTAATTTGGGCTGTGCACTGCAGAAACTGCACTATGTAACTTGCGAAGGAGGATAGAAAAAGGTGGATAAGTGGATAGGGTGGGCTGCTGTGTTAAGTGTTGTGCTCCAGTAGCTATGTACGTGTGTGTGTGTGTGTGTGTGTGTGTGTGTGTGTGTGTGTGTGGAGTGTTTAGCATAAAAACACAGCTGTGAGAGCTGCCTGAAATGAGGCGTGTGTCAGACATACTGAGTCTGATTATAGCATGAGAGAGCGGGGGGGAGAGAGAGAGAGAGAGAGAGAGAGAGAGAGAGAGAGAGAGAGAGAGAGAGGGAGAGAGAGCTTTACACTTTAAGAGAGTGTAAAAGGAAGTTGCATCGCTAAGATTAGCCTTGGGCTGATAAAGAATATTAAAGAACCAAAAAGAAACCAAAAATGCTGTCACTGAAAAGAAAAAAGCCGGCGCTGTCCAAGTCCCCCATCAGTGAAACTACTGATGTCTGTACTGCTTCTGTATAGAAACAGCTGGAATGCCATGTGCAGCACGTGTCAAAAATAGACACATGTAGGACTCTGCCGTATCGCATCGTTCGCGACAAATTCGTCGTATTTTTTAAACGATAATAAAAGTCAATGTCGTGATAATCGTGATTTTCTGATTGTTTACGTAATGACTTATTATTATTTACTCTGAAGCTTTCAGGTTTCTTTTATTATTGATTCCTTTTGATGTTCATACGCACACAATACATTTTCTTACGTTAAAAGTTACGTTATTTTATACAACGTCAGAAACTTACCGTTGTTTACAAATTAAGCAAATTTACCGTTGTTTACTGATTTCTTTTGCCACTAGTTAATATTTGAAACTTATATTTGTAAGTAATAAATAACACGATTTAATGCAATGAATATATATTAAATATATTTAACTTAACGTGATTAATATTAATATAACATTTATTTTGTTGCATTAGTGTGTTATTGAAATTAATAAAAGTATTTTTCAGTGTTTTGTTTATATCGCCAACAATATCGTTATCACCAAAACACCCTGAAATATCGTGATATTATTTTAGAGCTATATCGCCCACCCCTATTCACACGCATGTTAGCATTGCGGCCTCGTGTGAGACACAGGGGTGAAAGGCTACACTGATTTACACAGAAGTGTGTATGGGATGCTGATTATGGAACACTCCAACTCTTCTCTTTAGAGAACACAGTTCCACTGGGATTCATCCCTGAAGCCAATGCTTAACACTGGGCGTAGTAGACAGAGATTTCTTCTTTTGCAAAGTTACTGCTTTTCAGTGTCTCTCTCTCTCTCAGAGGATGGCAGCTCAGGACGTGTTGGTGAGACGAAGCCTGCTCCAGTGAGCGTGAGCTGGCCAGAGGTGAAGCTGTCACTGCTTTACTCCAGAACACGCTACAGCAGGCCATGACTCCACTGTCACCGACAACACAGGAGATCACCCAGCATCAACTCCCCGTCTCCTCCCTCACACCTGACCCTCTCTCCATCTCTCTCTCTCTCTCCTCCACATTCATCCTCTCGTTCACTCACTTCACTACTCTATATTTTTTTCTCGCTTTTCTTGTTTCTCTCTGTCTCTCTCTCTCCTTCAGTTTCTCTCCACTCTCCACTCATTTCTCCTTATTCCTACTGTTATATCCATCTCTCTCTCTGCACTCCACTGCACTCCCTTTTCTGTTTTTCTTCTATCCTCCACTTCTAATTAGGTTTTTCTCCTCCTCTCTCCTTTACTGCTCATCCCTCCTTCTTCTGCTCAGTTTATTTTCTTCTCTCTCTCTACCTCTATGTCTCTCACTCTGTCTTTCTCTCCAGGTTTCTATCTCTCAGTCTGTTTCTCTCTCTCTCTCTCTCTCTCTCTCTCTCTCATGCTGCCCTCTCTCTCTCTCTCTCGCCACCTCGTCCCTGACAGGCGCTTTAATTCGTATTAGAGCTGTTTTGTAAACAGGGGCTCGTTCACACACGTCTCTGCAGCGCATTTATAATTTAACATGGAGCTCTGCACATAAACAACCAGCAGGACACACACTCGCACTGACGTTAATCTCATGAGCCACAAACAATGGGCCGTGGGAACATCACAACCCAATCCGGGGATGAAGAGACGCACTGCAGCGAGCGCCACGGCCTGGTCAGAAGGGGGCGTCCACCCTTCAACTGTGAGACAACGACTGGACACTAGGGGAACCAGTGGGATGTGGGTGGTCAAGAGGAAAAGAAATGGAGGTAAAAGAAGAACAACACACTGACCGGTGACCCACTTCTGACACACACACACACACACACACACACATCACAGGAGACCCCATAAAGCCCACCTAAGCAGAGCTATGCATGATGCATGAGATTGGCTAGGTGCCTCTACCTGGTCTAGCACTCAACTGTGAGAGTGTGTGTGTGTGTGAGGTATATAGAGTCTGATTGTGGTGACCTCATTCTGCCTGCCATGGTTATCCAGCTAAGATGGCCACTCTTAACACACGCACACACACAGAGACAAACAAACAAAGTAGTGGAGGTCTTCAGTCTGAAGCCTGGGCTGAAGTAGCAGTGATGTCACACTTCACATGATGCAACACTCCATTACAGACCTCAGAGAACGATGACCTCAGCAGTGGTCAGAGACATCAGAGACGGTCAGACCACCCACTATGATCCAAGCCCATGGCGTTTGTACGGTAGCGGTAGCTAGCAAACTAGGAGTGGTAGTAATGTTATGGCTGATCAGTGTATGCTCAACAATGCTTGGTGTTTATTAAAATAATGATCATTATAATATTTCTAACGTAATAATGATAAAACGTCATCATACTGCACACTTCTACTTGTTCTGTAGTAGTTGTTAGGGATGTACGCGCGTGTGTGTGTGTGTGTGTGTTGTGCTTTATCTGGGGCCCCTAATTGCATGGGAACACATGGTAACTGTCTCACAGAGTACACAGGCTAAGCCTCTCTCTCTCGCTCTCTCTCTCTCTCTCGCACACACACACACACACACAAACTTCCTCAGCTGCTTTTCTCACACTTTACACGCTCTTAAGACTCCCGCACTCATAGAGCCCCCCCAGAGAGGATGTCCACAGCACTGAAGTTATTCTAAATGAGCCCAGTGTGTGACTACATGCATGTGTGTGTGTTTTTAAATAAGCCCTTAGCTCCAACCTGCAGTCATGCCTTAGCAGGTGCTGCGTTCCACTCACTGCATCTGTTAATTAGAAACAGTTTGCTGCTGTAACACTTCGGCTCAGCATGGCTACTGCCTTGTGACTGACCATTAGAGCATAGACTGGATCCAAAGGGTCTGTTAGTTTCTGTCTTACACACACACACACTCTCCATTCCGTCTCTTTCTCATTTTCTCTCAATTTCCCCCCTCCCCTGGGGGGCTGTACAGCATCAGCTCAGACACACACACACACACACACACACAGACACACACTGGAGCCGGCGGTCTCCAAGCTCCATGTGACCTTTTCCCTCCCACACACACATATACGGATGGAGAGGCTGACCAGTCTGGATGCTCTGAATCACTCAGTGCTGCAGCCTTTGTTCTCTTCTATACACACACACACACACACACACACACACACACATGCTCACACACACACACACGCTCACACCAAGCCTCTACCTCCCATATCTCTCTCTTTCTGAAAGAGGAATAAAGAAAGACAGATCTACACTCTCTGCTGTCTGCTTCCACTCAAACTTATTCACTCGCTCACTTGTTCACTTCACTTGTTCCCTAACTCACCAATTCACTCGCTCTATCTTTTGTAATGCTCCCTTCTCTCAACATTATTCACGGGTTCATTTCCTTCACTCCACATTGCACAGTCATCCAATTCACTTATTCATTTCCTTATTTACTCAGTCACGCACTTCCTCCTTCCTTCTGTCATTCCCTTCACTCCCCACACATGCTCACTTCAGTTACTTATGCATTCCTTCATTCTCTCTTACTCACTCACTCATTCACATCCACCCTTTCTCTCAGTCTTCATTCTCAGTCTCCTTTGCCCCCTCCATCCCACGCTCACACCTTACACACTCACTCCCTCACTAAGACCCTCCTCCCTCGCTCCCTACCTCACCCCCACTCACTCTCAGCCTGTTAACCCCTCACTCACACCCTCGCTAACTGTCTCACTTCCTCTATTCCTCTCTCTATCTCTCTCTCTCTGTCTGTCACTCATTCCTGTCATCCCTTCGTTCCCTCCCTCTCTGATCGGTCTCCGTCTCCTCTGCATATCCTCGCTCCACCTCTCCACTTCTTCACTCTGATGAATAATGAAGAAGCCTTTAGACTGGAGGGAGGAGGGCGGGGGGGGAGGAAGCAAATAAAACAAATCCTCGGCCAATCGGAGGGCAGCTAAGAGGCCTTCAGGAGCCAATGAGGGGGGAGCAGGGGGCTCAAATGAGATCAGAAGAGGCTGCCTGCTCTGATCTCATTCAAGAGAAGGATGAATTATTTACGTGACATGAAAAAAAAATAAAAAAAGAGGGGGGAGGAAGAGTTTGGTCCATACACACACACACACACACACACACACACACACTGACGTTCGCGGCCTGGTTTCCACATCCCTAATGAACAGGAATAAAAAGCGATGTGCGGTGTGGAGAGGCGTGATCTGGCACCTTAATGAAATATCTTTTGAGCCGTAAACAAATGCAAATCACGCTCATTAAAGCCACGCAGTTATTGGCAAATTATTTACGACCTGTGTTTATTTTCAAATTAAGGCTTTGGCCATTTGTTCAGGGCTGATATCTATAATCTATCTGCCTCAGCCCTGCCTCGGCTCAGCCACGGCTCGGCCTGATGGTAAAAAAGCTATTTACTCTAAGCTGGACTGCAGCTGGAGGAATATATGCGGCTGCAGCACATTCAATGCAAGAAAAAAAAAAAAAAAAAAAAAATTCCATTCCTCTTGGCACTGAAGGCTGCAACAAATGCGATCTCTTCTCTTCTGTTCACCGCTGTTCACTTCCTCAAAACACTGCACTGAGAAGTTTGCGAGAGCCAGAGGGGTTTTACCCAGAATTTATACACACTCCTGTACTCCTCACTAACTCACTCTCTCTCTCTTCCCCCTATTCTATCTGCTCTGTTTCCCATCTTCACTTTCTCTCTCTCTCTCTTCCCCTCTTCACTCTCTCTTCCCCCTCTACTCTATCTGCTTCCCATCTTCACTTTCTCTCTCTCTTCCCCTCTTCACTTTCTCTCTCTCTTCCCCCTCTACTCTGTTTCCCATCCTCACTTTCTCTCTCTCTCTTCCCCCTCTACTCTATCTGCTTCCCATCTTCACTTTCTCTCTCTCTCTCTTCCCCCTCTACTCTATCTGCTTCCCATCTTCACTTTCTCTCTCTCTTCCCCTCTTCACTTTCTCTCTCTCTTCCCCCTCTACTCTCTGTTTCCCATCCTCACTTTCTCTCTCTCTCTTCCCCTCTTCACTTTCTCTCTCTCTCTTCCCTCTACTCTCTGTTTCCCATCCTCACTTTCTCTCTCTCTCTTCCCCTCTTCACTTTCTCTCTCTCTCTTCCCTCTCTACTCTCTGTTTCCCATCCTCACTTTCTCTCTCTCTCTCTTCCCCCTCTACTCTATCTGCTTCCCATCTTCACTTTCTCTCTTTCTCTCTTCCCCCTCTACTCTATCTGCTTCCCATCTTCACTTTCTCTCTCTCTCTCTCTCTTCCCCATCTACTCTCTCTCTTCCCCTCTTCACTCTCTCTCTCTCTCTCTGGTCTCATGTTCCTGATTCCTCATGTATCAATGGAACTAGCTCCACTCAGTAACCAGCTCATGCTTACTAAGTGTATTAGAGTCTGAAGTTAAGTGTACACTATAACACTGCTGTCTCTGAATTCCTCTGTGCCTTCATCGTGTTCTGGAGACTTGCTTTCAGTCTCAACACTGGCTTCCTGACAGCTCCACATCCTTTCAGACCCACATCACTGTGTTGTCTTTCTCTCATGTGGGAGGAAAGGTCAGCAACATCACTCTCACTCAGTGAAGAGAGCTTTACAGAGACTTTCCCACTTTCATGACGTCTCTTAATCCTTCACCCACACTGACTGGAGGCGAGTGAAGTGAAAGGTGGTCTCTTTCTGGGACTTTTAGGACAGTGCCGTACACAGCAGTGTGTGTGTGTGTGTGGGAGGGAGGAAGACCACGCTCTGTCTCTGATTGTGAGGCTGTGTTTGGCAGACCTCACTGCTGTGTGTGCCAGCTCCGCTCCATCACCCCAGGGCCTTCAAGTCATAGCAGTAAGAAAACAGATTGATTTCTCCCCTCCTTTCTACAAACAATTAACTCCACGCGGCTCAATTAGACACAGGCCACAGGCACCTTCAGCCCAGGACTCAGCCTTGCCCCGCTCTGGACTCCCCTAGCTAAAGCCCACAACCTTCCCCACTGTCCTCACACGGGTCTACACCAGGCCAGGTCCAGCGTACGTGAGTTAGTGTGTAGATGTGTAGTACAGATTTCGATTAGTTTGGTGATGAACGTGCACTCACTATCATCGGTAAACAAACGTAGCAATGATTCAAAGCTCATGCAGCTGCTGCTAACACAAACGAAGTGATAATTTATTCAAAAACGCCCAAAATATACACAAGTGCGGGTAAGTGTGGGGCTGAATAACAGGGGCTTACAGGTAAACACTCAGGCTGTTTGCAAGCGAAAAGCAAGCCCCTGGTCCAAATCATTAGCTAAACACACTGCAATCCCAAGCTCCAACATAACTGGGTCACTGTGTGCTGGAGGGCTGCTGCTGTTCCCTTCATTCTGAAGGTGCCCTTTAACACGGGCCAGAACCAGTCCATTCCTAGCCAAACCTTAACCTTAGCTATTAGCGCCTGAGAGACAGCGCAGCCTTCCTCACAGTGACCTGACAGAGCTTTAGCATCTTCCCGTTACTCTTTATGTTTGTGGACGTCGAATTTCTGATAACCAAGTGAAAAAAAAACAATGTGACTTTTATTAAAACAATCTTACAGTTCGGTTCAGTTACAGCTGAATTCAGACCGAATTTGTTTGGGCTACAATTAGGTTTCATTCAAAAAGTTACTGGGCTACAGCTGGGTTCTGACCCAAATTTCTTCGTCTTCAGGCAGAATATTATTGAGACTGAAATTTGATTTTGATGGGGCATTATGGGATGTCATTATGGGATGTAATTTTGTCGGGGTGTAATTATGTTCAGTCAGAATTCTGCTGGGGCACAATGCAGGGCTGTAATGATTAGGTCACATTGACAACATCGGCTTGAAATTTCATTGTCCACATGTCATTAATTTGTCGACGTGTCGTTAATTCAAGACGTAGCCACGCAGAAGCAAAATGCTGTTTAGTGTGGCTCAGAAAAGCGCTGGTTTAAGCCCAATGTATAGTTCTGGATTGAACCTACGCCGTGTGCGACGCATCGACGCGAACCCTGATGTGCACCTCTCCAGAAATGTAGCTACCTATGATCGGTCAGTAGTTGGACATGACGGCTTTGCCATTGTTGGTTTCCTGGTGCCTCGTGTAAACTATGTTCTGTCACAAACTATGACCCACTCCCTAAATAGTGCACTTCAAAGATTTATAAAACTAAAGTAACATTCTGCTGTTTAATCAATTGATAAATAATAATAGACAAACTAGGGCGGCACGGTGGCGCAGCAGGTTAGTGTCGCAGTCACACAGCTCCAGGGACCTGGAGGTTGTGGGTTCGATTCCCGCTCCGGGTGACTGTCTGTGAGGAGTGTGGTGTGTTCTCCCTGTGTCTGCGTGGGTTTCCTCCGGGTGACTGTCTGTGAGGAGTGTGGTGTGTTCTCCCTGTGTCTGCGTGGGTTTCTTCCGGGTGCTCCGGTTTCCTCCCACGGTCCAAAAACACACGTTGGTAGTTGGTTGGCGACTCAAAAGTGTCTGTGAGTGAGTGAGTGAATGTGTGTGTGTTGCCCTGTGAAGGACTGGAGCCCCCTCCAGGGTGTATTCCCCTCCAGGGTGGACCCACCGCGACCCTGAACTGGATAAGCGGTTACAGATAATGGATGGATGAATAGACAAAATAGTTTACGAATACTATAATGATTATTTATTGCAGCCCTACTTCAGCGCCGTGGGACAGAATTGTGTCCACACTCAGACCGTGACCGCATTCCGTGGAGTCACACGTGGGTTTGGATTGTAAACCTGCGGCTGTGCTTCAGGTGAAACTTCAGTCAGGTTCAACTTTCTAGCTCCGCTCTATGGCTCCCTCCGTGCACCACATTTCTGTTATGAGCCAGATGCCAGGCCTCTCTAAAGCAGGCTGACTGACACAGGTGGGCTTTTTTCATTTGTAGTTCCCTGTCTCAACCCCCTGCTGTCTTTTACCTCTGGGACATCGGTGCTGGGAGGCACATGTTGATCTGCCAGCGAAGGACAAACAACTCCCCTGTCTCTCTGTCACATCTCTGTCACATCTCATCCTTCGCTGTCAGGGCCCAAACCGGGGAAACGGCACGGCGCTCCGCTCGCCCGTCGCATTTCCACAAACACGGAGAAACATTTTATATTCAATAGCTCATCTGCCTGTCACAGAGGAAGGCAGCAAGCCTGCGTGCTTCTTTCCTGCCCCCTGGATGGAGCAGTAACTGCACTGAGGATCCTGACGTGGAGCGTGTGTGTGATAAACATGCCTCCGATGGCTTCCTGGAGCCAAAACTGGGGCAGGGGAAAATAAAGGCATGGCTGCTTTGACTTTGGGGCCACTTTTCCGTCATCAGGCAATCTGCTCAAGCTGCAGCACAGAGGCTAATTAGCGGATTGGTAGAAAAGGGAGGGTAAACGCTGAACAAAACACACTGTGGTGGGCTCGGAGGGAAGACAAGGAATTGCAAAACAAGGAATTGCAGACTTGCCACTTGGCGGTGGATAGCGAGGCACTCGACGCTGACCCTTTGTTCTGTTTAGCGGCTAGAAGCTGCTACCGCTAGTGCGTTCAGGCTGTTGTCCTGTGGGCTTTGCTCAGCTCAGCTCTGGCCCTGCTGCTCTGTCTGAGACTGGATATCCTCAGGGACACGGTGCATCGTTCACACACACACACACACACACACAAACATGGCTGTGTTAACTTCCCTTATTACCGCTATGTCACGCACAGGGGACGCGCCACGGGGACGCTGCTTCTGCTCTGCACGCACACTCTCCCAACAGGAACACACACACAACACACACTTAGTGCCTAGTATGTATTTGTGTGGTGCTGTTGCTATGGCATCAGTGCAGCAAGGTCAAGGCACTAAACTAGGCCCCTTGCTAACTATGGCTACACTAGCCAAGCAGGCTGTGGGTTGCTGTGAGCTAGCTTAAGTGGCATTCTACTGTGGCAGCATTAGCCAAGGGGCTTGTATGCTGCTGTAGGCTTGTTCCATTCCATAAACAATAGTGCAGTCAAACAGGGGCCAGGTGGTCTGTAACTAGGCTAGAGGTTTATGCTAATGGAAGCTGTAACTGACCGATTAGACTATATGGTACAGACTGATTTAGCTTTAGCTAGCTCGGCTGGTTTTTACTTCTGGGAAGATCCACGTAATGGAGTCATGGGGAAATGTCGAATGCAGAGACCTCTAGGACACACAGACCTCTAAACTACCAACAATGCGTCGTGGAGATCGGCAGAAAGGTGTGTTTAGTAATCACTGGTTGGCTGGTATACCATCTGGAGGCTGCAGTGTTAATGTCGTTAACCAAAACTGTGTCGAAAATTATTTGTTGACGACCTGTTTTCCCAATGAAAATGAGACTAAAGCTAAAGATTATTAAAATATGAGTCCTCGACTTACGACGTTGATCCGTTCCTACGTCGCGTCGTAAACCGATTTTCGGTGTAAGTTGGAACATACGTACATACTGTACGTAAATAACATACTGTAAGCACTTATCCTAACACCTATCCTCCTCGGTCCCGAGTCGCGTAACCGTGTATTCTTCTGCCGCGCCACGCACACCAAACACGAAGTTCTCGTTCCGACGTTTACGACGCAAAACCACTTAAGTCGAAACAAGGCTTCATACAGTAAATGGAAGATGTGTTGTAACCACGAAACATCGTAACTCGGGACCGACGTAACTTGAGGACCTCCTGTATATATATATATATCTCACATCTCAGACACTTTTGAATCATTAAATCATATCTATCTATCGCTACACTTATATAGCGTTTTTCTAGACACCCAAGGACGCTTTACAATCCACACTGCTCAGAATGCTCAATCCACACACACACACACACTGGCAAGAAGTGGCAGCCAAACGTGCACAGCGTACTCTCGACCAGGAACGGCACTAGGGTTTCACCCAGGATAGAGCGCCAATCCATATCTCGGCATACACACATTCACTCACAGATCAGGACAGTTATTAAAGAGGCCTATTAAATTCACCTAACCTCCATGTTTTTGGACTGTGGGAGGAAACCCACGCAGACACAGGGAGAACATGGAAACTCCACCCAGTTAGGACTTGAACCCAAGCTCCCAGCGCTGAGAGGCGAACGTGCTCACCACTAAGCCACTGTGCTGCCCAATTCACCTACCAACGTTTGCTTTCGGACCGTGGGAGGAAACCGGAGCACCCGGAGGAAACCCACGTGGACACTGGGAGAACACACCAACTCCTACCAGAGTGGGACTTGAACCCACAACCTGCAGGTCCCTGGAGCTCAGTGACTGAGACACTACCTGCTGCACCACTGTGCAGCCCTTGTCTTCAATTAGTTTACAAAATTTTGAAATGGATCTGACTAAAACTAGTAGAGCTGTCACCGAATACCATGGTTAGGGCTTTGGAGCTTTCTAATATTCATCAAATATGCGATAATTCTAGGGGGGAGGGTCGTTCAGAAAATCTGTTTCTGACACCTGCTTTAAAATCCCAATCTTCAGGCTGCTTTACCCAAAGAGCCCAGCACAGCGTAGCTTTGCGCTCTAGGCTCTCTGAGGGTTCACTAAGAGCCCAGTGTATGCACAGGTGAACCTGAGCTTTGTGGAGGTGGTCTGAGGGGGACAAAAAGATGAACTTTATAAGCAGGCTGTTTTAGGTTGACAGTCAGCCATATCTCACCAAGAAAGCCTGATCTGGTCTTGGCTATGAAGCTAGGCAGGGCTGGGCTTGCCCACCCCTTGGATGGGAGACTACTTAGAGACACTAGGTCCTCTAGGCCTTTCCCATTTACTTATACAGGGTGGCACGGTGGCTCCAGGGACCTGGAGGTTGTGTGTTTGAGCCCCGCTCCGGGTGACTGTCTGTGAGGAGTGTGGTGTGTTCTCCCTGTGTCTGCGTGGGTTTCCTCCGGGTGAATGTCTGTGAGGAGTGTGGTGTGTTCTCCCTGTGTCTGTGTGGGTTTCCTCCGGGTGCGCCGGTTTCCTCCCGCAGTCCAAAAACACACGTTGGTAGGTGGATTGGTGACTCAAAAGTGTCCGTAGGTGTGAGTGTGTGGGACTTTTATGTTGAAAAGCCTGAATATGGGTGATGTGGGCAGGAGGAGTGGAGCTTTATCGATTGCCTAGATTTATTAAAAAATACATATTCGAACCTCAGAATAAAACAACAAGTACGTACCTAACGAACAAATACTTGAATATTCAGCTCCATCCCTAAGAAACAGACTAAAAGGTTTGCTTTCAATGACTAAAGCTAAACTAAAACTTACAATAATTAAATGACTACAAAATGAATCCAACAGTTTAGTCAAAAAACTAAGACTAAAATTAAACCAAATGCTACACCAGCTCCCACAAGTTGTGCACAGGTTCACGTACGGTTATAACACGCTGGCTGAAAACTATATGAACATCTGCGCATAGGCAGAGATGTTTGCGTAGACGTATGCAGTGCTGCTGATGTAGCTGTACCATTGTTCCTACAGCTTTGGTGTGCACTAGCTGTAGCTTTAGCGCCGTGTCATTTGTTTTGTATGCAAGCTGTTGCAGCTGTGTTAACCCAGGTGGTATTTCTGTCAGTGTAAACTAGCCATAGCGCATGTGTCAGCCAGGGGGTCCTTATGCAGGTGGAAGAGGCGCTGTAGGTTGGCTGTGTGTAAAGCGCTGATCACAGAGCTGCAGTGAAGAGGCCTGCGTTACTTTTCAACTGCTCTTAGTCATCGCACGCCTCTCTCGTCCTACTTTGCATTCCCTCTTCTGTGCATGCATATGCATACTCCCATCTCTACATCCATCCTCCACCCCAGCTGGGGGGCTCGAGCGGAGAGGCACGGCTACGGAATATCTCAGAACGCCACACACAGCTCCGACAGAGCTCAGTGTAGCCTCACGCACTTTAAACACGCTCCTCACGATACTGTTTATCATTCTCTTACTGTACGTGACTTTTCCAGAACGCCGCCAGTCGCCGCCGCTGGAAATATCACCCGCTCTCCCCCGGCAGCACGAGATACTCGCTTCAAGCGCTTTCTCTCATGCCATTCTCTCAGCCTCCTGCCACCGCTCCCGCTCTCACAAATTTCTGACAAACCCTCACTCTCGCCAGGAGTGGCCCAGAGACGGGTGGCGGCGCAAGGGGCTGAAGAGATTTCCATTACAGCCCCTGCTCCCGCTTGGTCTCTGCCTGGTGACTCCCAGCGATTGGCCGGGGTTACAGGGCAGCAGTTGGGAGATTTGGAGCAACGGGCTAAGGCTCTTTTAGATTACAGCAGCATCCGCTGGAGAGAGCCCGCAGTCATATTAATTAGGTTTGAATGAACAGAGCTGTCAATCACACCACCTTCTGTCCTGGCTGAGGTTTAATTCTGTTACTACTTTTTGTTACAGCCGTTCTCTTTGAGACAGAGCTTTCACGGAGTAGCCGGGGATCGCTGGAAGGCAGTGGTCGCCGACCCTCCGCCGGGAGTCTGATTTTCCAGAGAAAAGAAAAGCAGTGACACGTGCTGCACCGGGGGCTTGTAGGTCTAAACGTGCTGGTTTAATAAAGCGCTGGGAAATATGACCACAAATCAATATCCTGATTAACTGAACATTTTACCACAATTACAATTAGTTCATTATTTAGTTTGAGTTTTTGCCTCATAGTTCACTGACAAGGCTCTTAGCGTAAACATGCTCCATGATTAGAGGTGGGTTATTTTGTCTTGCTCGGTTAGCTTGGTTTAGAGTTGCTCGGTTGGCCTCTGTTTTTAGGTTCTCCTCCAAGTTGAATCCATGTGGCAGATTGGACAGGGCAGAATCACCTGACTACATGACTATTACATGACTTTGTACATTTGATTTCGATTACTTGCCCAGCCCTAGTTTTATATTACATTTAAAGTCCTCTACAAACCTGCAGTTTTAACAAAGCACCTTGTTAGACACTGAAATTGGACTAGATATAGCACCTCCTGCAGAGTTAGTTCTGCAACTGATCCAGTAAACACAGTGACTTACACAGAGAGCGAACACATTTGGGCCAAATTTGGGACTTTTGGCGCTCATGCCTCAGTTACAGCGCTGGCAGGTGTTGTTTGGGCCATACTTGGGCCAAATATCAATTTCAGAGCTATTGTGCAGAGGGGCACAACAAGACAAAAGAGACACAAAACACACGTAACTTAATAGTAATTTAACTATAGAGGTGACTTTATTCTGTTTTGTTCAATACAAAGCTGCAGTTCTGTGTGAATTCATTCATTCATTCATTATCTGTAAGCGCTTATCCAGTTCAGGGTCACGGTGGGTCCAGAGCCTACCTGGAATCATTAGGCGCAAGGCGGGAATACACCCTGGAGGGGGCGCCAGTCCTTCACAGGGCAACACAGACACACACACACACCTACGGACACTTTTGAGTCGCCAATCCAACTACCAACGTGTGTTTTTGGGCTGTGGGAGGAAGCCGGAGCACCTGGAGGAAACCCACACAGACACTGGGAGAACACACCACACTCCTCACAGACAGTCACCCGGAGCGGGAATCGAACCCACAAGCTCCAGGTCCCTGGAGCTGTGTGATTGCGACACTACCTGCTGCACCACCGTGTCCCCTCTGTATGAATTACAGTGTTTAAAATAAGTTGTGCACTGCAAAAAATATTTGGGAACCACTGGTGTAAAGCATCATTCATATCCCCGAAAGTATCCTAGAATTTTAGCAACGAATCTCAATCTAGTTGTAGCCTAAACACTGTATCTCTGTCTGATGGAAGACTGAAACAAGCAGATTTAGGCCACGGCTCTTTACTGAAGGAGTCACTGTAAAACGGGTACAAGGTAAAACAGTTGCTAAAGAGGACATCTTCTCCCACTTTCCCACAAGTGAACTCAGCTCTGGGGTCTTAATGAAACATCTGTGACTTGCTTCAGGCAAAACACATCAAGGATTAAACACCACTGCAGCATTTAAACTAGGAGTTTTAGCTCATCTTCTCCTCTACTTACTTACTTGTAAACCTATGTGAATTAACCTCTTGGTTTTGTCAATAATAACATTTTTATTAACACTAACTAACTTTAAAATTAAGTGCAATGAACTGATGGCAGAGCCCTGTAATGACTGTCAGCCTGTGACTGATGGTGTAAGTAATATACACTCAAATATTGAAAATCACATTATTGTTGTTGAAACATTTTATATTGCGATATATATTGGTACTGAAGTATCGTCCAGCCCTTCCAGAAAGCCATATGGACACAAAAAGAGATTAGAATAGTCATAGACATGTTCCTTCTTGCTTTTCAACAAGCTTTGACATTTACGCCCGGACTGAGGGTCCAGCTCTAATAGTCCCGGCCGGCCAATGGGGCTGAGTAATAGTCGGGTGAAATTCTTCAGTGCTCTCGCTGTCCATGCTGCAATAGATTTGTAACATGGTGCTGATCTCATAGAGCCTGAACCCTGTGAAGTGATTCAAGCATTCAACCCCTTTGTATCCCTTGTCTCTTTCTCTCTCTCACACACACACACACTCAGGTCTCAGTGGTCCCGTGTGGCATTGAGGCCTGTGCGAGTCAGAGCATTTACTCTCTCACAGCAGCCCTCGCCCAGTGTGCCGTACCCCTCTGACATCACAGCCAGCGACCTGATTGGTCACCAGATGGCTGTCCTGATTGGAGGCAAGCCCAGAAAGCAATGGTGAAATCAGCGTGTCAGCGATGGTCTGGGTGCGGATCCAAACCCATCACCCCATCACTTTAAACACACCCAGACACTTGCACACATCTGCAGCAGTGCCAAACCGGGCGATAAGCATTCAGCACATTTTGATCTTGATTTGAAACCCCATGGCATTAAATGCCCTCTCTGTCTCTCTACAAGCCCACCTCTTAGATGTTCAGAGTGGCTTGAAAAGAAAGGGGAGCTGTCGGATCTCCAGGCGTAGGCACACAAAAAAAAATTCAGGTTCAATGATAGCCTCACTACATCTCTGAATACATCACTTGAAACGCAACCAAAAATAAGCATTATGTACATTCATTGTCTGTAAGCGCTTATCCAATTCAGGGTCGTGGTGGGTCCAGAGCCTACCTGGAATCATTGGGCGCAAGGCGAGGAATACACCCTGGAGTGGGTGCCAGTCCTTCACAGGGCAACACAGACACACACACACACCCTCACACCTACGGACACTTTGGAGTTACCAATCCACCTACCAACGTGTGTTTTTTGACTGTGGGAGGAAACCGGAGCACCCAGAGGAAACCCACGCAGACACAGGGAGAACACACCACACTCCTCACAGACAGTCACCTGGAGGAAACCCACGCAGACACAGGGAGAACACACCAACTCCTCACATACAGTCACCCGGAGGAAACCCACGCGGACACGGGGAGAACACACCACACTCCTCACAGACAGTCACCCGGAGCGGGAATCGAACCCACAACCTCCAGGTCCCTGGAGCTGTGTGACACTACCTGCTGCACCACCGTGCCGCCTATTATGTACATTCATACAATTATTCATTCACTCATTCACATTCTGTAACCACTTCACCTGCTATTTCATTTTGTTGAAAGTTGTGGTGGGTCCAGAACCTGCCTGGATTCACTAGGCATCAGGCACCAGTCCATCACATGCTCACACGTTAACTCACACACTCACCAGTGCGGGATTTCACACAATTTCAGCCAATCAACTGGCCGACTACTTTTTGTCGACCATGAGAGAAAACCTAAGCACCAGAGGAAACCCATGCAGACAAGTGGAGAACACAAAACCTGCAGTCAGTCAAAAACCTGATGGAAACAAAGATTAGTAGGTTCTTCAGTGTGAACTGTCAAGGCGTCTGTGAGCATGTCTAGATAAAGAAGCTCCAGAAAGAGCACAGAGCCTCAAATAAAGCATGTTATTCTTTTTCTCAATGGTGTGCAAGAAAATGCTGCATTGGTGTTTTTTTCTGGGGCCACAGTCAGTGCGACTTAAGGTGCATTTGACACGTTTCTCCTCTGTCCCTGCAGTTCCTACACTCACCAGGACAGTACAGAACGTCATTCTGGCTCTGAATTCAGCACCTTAAACACGCTTCTGCACTAGTACCAACACCAGTGATAAGCATGAACTCCATAAAGTCCTGATCCTAATCTTCAAGTAGACTTGGAAATGTTTGGAAGCAGAGAGGAATCCAGTTATCCCATCCCAGAAACCAATGGTGAAATCCAAAATACACTACCCCAAACTTCAAACACACCCATCTGCCTAAAACCAGTGATAAGCGTAGAGTATTCTTTGACTTTGATCTTAAAACCTCATGCCAGGAAGCACTCCAAATGAATCGAAAGCAAAGAGGACTTTCTGGTTATCCCAGCGCAAAATCCAGTTGTGAAATCCGTGTCATCTTCTATGTGGGTGTGAATTCAAACTACCTCACCATTTAAAACACCAATCAGCGCAAGTGCCTTTTGATCTTGATGTTAAACCCTATGCCATAAGGTTCCTCTTAAGCAATTTAAACTTCTCCGTCGACTCTCCCAGGTTTAAACACACTCAGTGTGTCAGTCACGGCCTGGGTGCGGATCCAAGCCCATCACCTGACGACTTCAAATACACACACACATCTAGAGATAAGCATTAAATCCATATTGATCTCGATCCAAGACCCCATGCCAGGAAGTTCTCTCGTCTCATGTTCTGGATGGTTTGCAAGCAAAGAAGAATTTTCACTTACCCCATGCAAGAACCCAACGGTGATAGCAGTGGTTCATCAGCAATCTGGGAGCAGCTCTGAACTCACCACCCCTGCATAATGTAAACACGCGTCTGCCCGAGCTCCCAAAGCACCGGTAAGCATTAAGCGCATTTTGATCTTGATCTTACACCCCATACCACGTCCTTAGAAGCATCTGGACTGCTTGAAAGCCAGGAGTTATTTTTGGGTAATCTCAGCCTGGATACCAGTGGTGAAATCAGGGTATCAGTAAAGCAGGGTGTGGATCCAATCCCACTATCCCCTGACTTAAAACACACCCGTCTTGCACCACAACCCGTAACGAGCACAAAATCTGCTTTGACCTTGGTCTTAAACCTCACGGCAGGAGGTCGTCTTAAGGTGGTCTTGGTTTGAAAGCTAAGAGGGCTATTCAGTTATCCTGTTCTGGACATCAGCGGTGAAACCAGCGCCTAAACCAGCGATACTCGTCAAGCAGGCCTTCATTTTGATCTCGATATAAGACCCCATGGCAGGAGGTAATCTTAAGTGTGCCAAAAGCCTAAAGAGCAAAGACAAATTTCCAGACATCCCTAATCTCGTCCGTATGAAATGGAAATGTAAATGGCACTTGACCAGGGCTCACCCGCAGGGATAAGCCTGATTCCCATTACAACCCAATTTCGTCCACTGTCGCGACCTTCTCCTCTGCCTGCCTTGCTTCTCTCCGATCCCCATTCAAGTGCTTTTAGAAGCCCTCACTCGCAATTACCACTGTTAAAAGCTGAGTGCCCTTGTGTAACTGGGCCCCTATGGCTGCCTGTCACAACACAACAGGATAGGCCTCAAGCATGGAGCAGAGATAGAAAAGAGCAGAGACGGGTAAAGAGAGAGCAAGACCTAGAGGGAGAAAGAGAAAAGAAAGGACGGATGATAATTTGGGGTAAAACGTTCAAGCTCGATTGTGTGTTTCATGTGACTCGGTGTGTGTGTTCAGGTGTTTATCTGTTTTATCTGGCTGTCTGCCTTTTCTTGATGTTGTCATAGCGCAGGAGGCAATAAGGAGCACTTAAGTGCATGCATTCTTTTTAAATACGCTGCAGATGGAGCTTTGCCTGCACTCGAAACCTGAAGTGCCACTTTTTACCCTTTACCAAAGAGGGACATGAAACAAGAGTGTACCTTCGTTTTTCCTCCTCCGTATTGCTCTGGCTCTCACCCTCCAGGTCTCACCGCCCTCGGTCTAAACCCATCCGACACAAGCCTCGATCTGGAGCCTTGCTGATCTGCATGTTTTGGTCTTTTCCCTGCTGTAACTCTAATTCAGCTAATCAGCTCATTAAGAAACCCCTCTGGAGCTGAGGTGGGGGTTTTACAGGAAGGAAAACACCAACCTGGGCAGGGGAGGAGTACCCCAGGACTAGGGTGGTCTTTCTCAGTAGACTGGAGTAACATGAAAAATGGGAATTGACCAACAGGAATGTTCCTTAGTGGAGTCCTAGGACTGACCTTGTACTCATTTGCACAACTATGAACCTTAAATATCAATCTCATTGTAGATACTGAATAAATGGTCAGAAATAACCAGAGGCAAAGGGCAGCAAAGCCCCCAGGTTTTTTTGTCACTTCAAACACATGAGCTGGGGGCTTATTTCCCCAGAATATGTTACAGTTTCTCAGTATTGAAGGGCACATTTTAGGCAAAAAAAAAAAATGTTTAATTTAATTTCACATTCATTTGTGAATCTAGAGCCTACCAACACACACATGGTGACACAAGAACATGCTACTCGTCTTCAACCACAGTGCTGGAGAAAGAAGAGTACAGATGTTCTCAAGTGAAAACCAAGAAGAAAACCAAGTGAAAACGGCTAAAATCCAGAGCTTCTGCTCCTCGTTCCTCACGCCTGGGCTCTCGTGCCGAACTGAGCTCTGGCTCGTTCTCATTTAAAGGAACAGGTGCTGAAAACGGCCGTTCTGAAAAGGGACTGTTTAGACACGGAGAATGTTTGTTCCTGGTGTTTGTTCCTTGTTGTCTATTGACCAAAGCATGTCACAGACATTTCATTAAGACCCCAGCACTGTGTTCTCTGTGTGGAAAATGGGGTGAGCACTGCTTGTTCACTTCTGAGGCGGACTGCTTGGGAAATGTTGGAAAACCCAGAAGGCCATATTATAAGAGCGTGAAAGCAAAGAGCATTTCTTTTCCCCTAATCCCATGCGTATGATACGCCCTCTCCCCACTTCAGGACAAGGGTGAGTGACTCAGCCACTGCTCTTCCCCACCGTGAGGAAGAACTCTGTATTTGGCAGAGGAGCTAATTCCCTGCTGCAGCTGAGCTCCTCGGGCCGGATCAGTATTTAGCAGGGCCGGGATGGGGCCTGGTGGGAGTTCAGGCTCTGGACGCTCTCCTAATGCCTGGTGCCAGCGCTGGAGGTCAAGTGGAGAACGCATCCTCTAACTGGCTCACACATAGCCAGGCGATTCCGAGATGGCCAGAACGGAAACGAGCCTTTGTCCCTGTTCTTTCAGAAGGTGGATGAACTTTTTGGGTAATTCTCGGTGCGTTCCCCCTTTCACAGTCATATCCTAATATCTGAAGAGGCCTAGTCCAGCAAGTCCAGAGACAATGGAAGAACAGGATGTGAGGTTTAAGATATAAAGCAGAACAGGGTTTTTGTTTTGTTTTTTTGGTCAAAGGCAATTCCAAACTCAGCTGCTTTAAGGTGCATCTTTTGAAGCATTAGCTAGAGCCAAGTTGATCAATTCTGGGACTTTGATCCAGGTTCTAGGTCAGGATTTTACAAAGGCCAGGTAGATCAGCTGTTGCAGTTATAGTAGTACTGGGCGATATGTCAAATCAAATCTCAAATCAAATCATGATAACTTCAACACTTTACCTTGATTACAACTAACAAATAATTATTTGGGTGTTTTGTTCTTGTAATTAACTGACAAGGATTGTACTGTAAATTTGCTCCAGTATTACAGCTGGGATATTTGTCAGGCGCAGCGTTTTTCTTTGGTAGAAGCTGCACAAGTTGCTCGGTTGGCCTCTGTGTTTAGGTTCTCCTCAATGTTGCTTCCATGTAGCTGATTGGATGAGGCAGAATCATGTGACTACATGCCCAGTAGTGTAGTTTTAAGGGGACAGTACATAAACACGCAGTGGGGAACATATTAATAGAATAAAAAAATAAATTAATAAAAGAATGAACAGGGCACGGTGGCGCAGCAGGTAGTGTCGCAGTCACACAGCTGCAGGGACCTGGAGGTTGTGGGTTTGATTCCCGCTCCGGGTGACTGTCTGTGAGGAGTTGGTGTGTTCTCCCTGTGTCCGTGTGGGTTTCCTCCGGGTGCTCCGGTTTCCTTCCACAGTCCAAAAACACACGATGGTAGGTGGATTGGCGACTCAAAAGTGTCCGTAGGTGTGAATGTGTGTTGCCCTGTCAAGGACTGGCGCCCCCTCCAGGGTGTATTCCCGCCTTGCGCCCAATGATTCAAGGTAGGCTCTGGACCCACCGCGACCCTGAACTAGATAAGCGTTTACAGATAATGAATGATTTCATTCATAATATTGCAAAAATCTTTTTAAATATTTTAATTCTTTTTAATCGCTTGGAAATTATGAATGACAATTATCGGTTAATTTTAATTTAACAGCTCAGCCATAAGCTACACGGTCGTTGTAGCTGGCCATTGCTAAACCCTGGCCTGAAATCTGGATCCAAGGATTTGATGACTTCTGAGCTAGAGGGTATAGAGCCCAATCAGCATTGAGCTGTGGAGCAGTGGGACTGTGTTTCCTGAAGTAACAGAGCTCTAAGAATCATCCAGAAAGTGTCTGAGACTAATACTAGGTCTCAGCAGGTCTCATGCTGAAGAACTGCTGGAAATGTAACCAGGTGGCCTGAGCAAACCGATTGGAATTGACTTGGTCTCTATACAGAAAATCTGAGAATTCTATCAGGACTCGTCTGGGAAAAACTAGACTTGCACTAGGCATTGCGGGGTAACCTTTCTGAGCATTGTGACCCTGGCTTGCATTCACACGCTACAGCTCTGTCCCTTGGAAATTGGCAGAGCATTCACGGTACAGCTGCATGCGTGAAAGGGGCTTAACTCCTCTCTCGAACCATTAAAGAGGATCAAAGCTCGGCCTTATGTCCTGTGTGTGTTGCGCCAGTGCATGCGGGTGTGTTCTTTTTCGACAGCCAGCAGAACAACCCTACAACCCAGCACCCAGCTTCTGACGCGGAATCTCCATGGAAACGGCACTCCGTCCCCTCCGTGCCGCTCCTATTCTAGGTCTGGGTGGTGGGAGAGGAGGGGAGTAGTAAAAAGAGAAGAGGGAGAAAAGTAAAATAAATAAATAAAACAGAGGAGTGCTGCTCTGAATGTCAAACATCGCCCTTACATCCTCGATGATCTTTTACCGCTCCGAAGAAAAAACAGGACAGAGAAGACTCACACACACAACACCGGTGGCGTCATTAGACCCAGTTTGCTGTGGCACGTGCCCCACTACAATCACAGCTAAAAGTCAATAACAAAATCATGAAGCTTTTAACTTGATCCTGGACGGCTGAGGACTACAAGACATGCCATGCTCATTCACCCCAGGAACTACATTTCCCATAATGCCCCAGCCGCTTTCCAAAAACCTGAATGGCTAACGCTTACAGTCAGAGCCTGTTTCTCATGGTTTTTCTCATGGAGAAATATAAGATGTATACATAAATATTTCATGAAACGTCAGCCAAGTAGAAGACAAGGGCATGGTACATCTACTTAGATCTACACACACTAACAAAACCAAATTACACCACAACAGAAATGGATACTGTTGTGTAGTTAGAGTAGGACTAACTGGCCAAAATTTAAGTAAGTTAAGTTAAGTGACAGAAAACTCCCCCAACTTCCTCCACCTCCGCAGCATCATCTTCTGACCTTCAAGGTAAATACATTAAATAGAACCAGTTTATTTTTCTTAATATGTATTATTATGTTTTCTATACATTATTTATTTAGAAACATGTAATCCAAAAAAATTGGTGTGGTTTTGTGGAGCCTGGAACGGATTAATAGCATTTCAATACTTTTTTAATGGGGAAATTTAGTGTGATATACGAGCAAATATCACACAAAGAAAGAAACGCGTAAGTCAAGGTATTAGTTTGAGTATATTGATTCATTCATTATCTGTAACCCTTAACCAGTTCAGGGTCAAAGTGGGTCCAGAGCACTCCTCATAGACAGTCACCCGGAGGAAACCCACGCAGACACAGGGAGAACACACCACACTCCTCACAGACAGTCACCCGGAGGAAACCCACGCAGACGCAGGGAGAACACACCACATTCCTCACAGACAGTCACCCGGAGGAAACCCACACAGACACAGGGAGAACACACCACACTCCTCACAGACAGTCACCCGGAGGAAACCCACGCAGACGCAGGGAGAACACACCACACTCCTCACAGACAGTCACCTGGAGGAAACCCACGCAGACACAAGGAGAACACACCACACTCCTCACAGACAGTCACCCGGAGGAAACCCACGCAGACACAAGGAGAACACACCAAACTCCTCACCCACAGTCACCCGGAGCGGGAATCGAACCCACAACCTCCAGGTCCCTGGAGCTGTGTGACACTACCTGCTGCACCACCATGCCGCCCAGTTTGCCGCCCCCTCCAGGATGTGTTCCCGCCTTGTGCCCAATGATTCCAGGTAGGCTCTAGACCCACTGCACCCCTGAACTGGATAAGGGTTACAGATAATGAATGAATGAATAATATGATGAAACCAATTGTCATTTTTAATACTTCTCCGCAGTTTCATAAAATCACAAACGTGCAGATAAATGTTTAAATACTGAATTAAAACAATACATTAAACCAAAACTATATAAAACCTATTTTTAATCCGAATATTTAAGGAAGCATGATAGAGAACTTCTCATGAGTAGAACAAAAGGGTTCCTTCACAACTATAACCTCTGAAACTAAGTCTTTCATTTAACCCATCTGTAGTAGTGAAAACAAACAAACTAGTGAGCAATTTGTAAGGCACACACACACACACACACACAACCAGCTACGTTCAGGTCCCAAACTCACCTCTCTAACACACAGCCACAGCTGCCCCACTATGACTGTCCTTTCTGAATCTCATCAGTGTTGTGCTACATTAGAAGCTGCAGAAGGAACCTGGCTGTGTACCTCCTGTTTGTGTCAGAGGAGAAATGTAGACGTAGTTTTGGCAAACTGGATTTTTGCCACATGCTTGTGATCTGCCTCTCTCCAATCTGCCTGTGCCCCACTGTAAATTAGCCCCTGTCTGTTCTCCGTCCTGCTCCAGTGACATCCAGCTTAATGCAAACACTCTAACAATGAGCGTTCACCACCATTAGCATGACTCCATAATGCTAACTATTGCCTATCAATTTACATTCACTGTTAGCAACATTAGCGTCACTACCTGAACTATTCCTTTAAGCATGTACCCCGTGTCAAACAGGGTAACCGGCTAAAAACTAATGAGAGCTTCTAGCCGCCGGTTATGTCTCTCCACTGATGTCACGTCCATAAGGCTAACTAATGAGTGCTCACTATCATTTCTAACGAGCAACATTAGCTTTTTCAGGTGAACTACTCCTAAAGCTGTTATTTGACTGAACTGTTCTGTGTCAAACATGCTAATCCAATCCCAATTCAGGGCTTCCAATTTTTGATAGCAACATTAGCTTTTATCTCTTCTTTAGCATTGATCTCTTTAAGCCAATGTCCTCGACCATGCTAACATGGCTAAAAACAAACGGAAGCAGCTAACCATCAGTTAGCGTGAGTCGACTCAATTTACCTAATGCTAATGAGTATGTATTCAGTTCTTAGCATCATTAGCTCCTTTGCTGGAACTACTCCTTTAAACCCCACATACTTCCTCCTTTCTTTTTATCCCTGTTTAGCATGACATAACGTTATAAAATCGAGCTGAATCTGCACTCCAGCAAAAACCAGATTTCAGCCTCGTTACACATCAATGAAGATTTAATTCATTAGTCCATTCTCACATTGACTGCCGGGTGGGTTCGGCTAATTACGCACAAAAGCCACATCCATCAGGGTCTGCTTTGTTTGCGGGTGTGCTTCATCCCGCCGAGAGGAGAATAACTAAACCCTCAGACGTAGAAACACTCGCTCACCCACACTCACAGTTACACACACACCCCACTGAGGCAGCAACTCAGTGATTGACGGGTGAGCTGATCGATAATAGGCCATTCCTGATGAAATAGATAAATCAATTAATCACTGCTGCTCTCTATCACACACGACGAGGCAAGTTAATGATCTTAAGAACACAATAGGACCAACGGCTACACCAAGAAATGATAAGAGACCGCTCCACACTCAGCAATACCGCCCTCCCAAGCACTACGCATGAAATCAATGAGCCTCAGGTTTAGGGTTAATGCCAAGAGTCAGCAAGAGGGGTATAAACTCCCCCAGAACTGGGCTGGGCAGCAGGGGAGATGCAGTCTCTGGAGGAATGGAGCACTATTCCATAACTCTGGGATGAGTTGGAGTGGGGTTTGTGACACAGAGCTAATCACCCAACATCTATAGCTTGCGAATGGTTTTAGCTACAGCTTCTAAGACCAGGTGTCATTACCAAGGGATCGTGTGTTCAACCAATTCAGACCGATGCTGACGTAAGTATCTGGACCTCCTTTCCAGTAGTTCTTTGAAGAAATGACCAGATGTTAAAACGGACATTTGAATATTTTAGCTTTCGAGACAAATAATAAAATACTGTGTGTGTGTTTGTTTGTGTGTGTGTGTGTGTTTCTGTGAGAGTGTGTCAGAGAGAGAGAGAGAGAAAGAGAGAGAGAGAGTTGAACCCACACTGAGATGAGAGGCAAGCGGAGGATGAGCTAAAGCCCGACTGCCCCCCCTCAGGCTTGAGAGCCAGTGAGGCCTTGCCTTTGAGGCCACAGCTCTACAAAGCCCAGGCGCTCGGGAGGAGGGGGGAGGGGGGAGTTGGGGGTACAGTCAGAAAGGGCCAACATCCTGGGGCGCCAGCAGAGTGGAGAAAGAGAAACACACACAGAGAGAAAGAGAAACACACTCAGAGGGGGAGCGAGAGAGGAGCTGGGTAATGGAGACCGAAGAGAGCAACAGAGATTTGGGGAAAAAAAAAAAAAAAGATGGAGGGAACCAGGGTCAGAATCAGAATGGTTTATTAACCAAGTGCCTTTTCGGACTCTAGAAACTTGGTGTGGCAAGAGTTCACATGGAACAAAATATACAGGCACTATATATATATATATATATATATATATATATATATATATATATATATATCCCCACCTAGTGTGAGGAGTTTGGTGTGTTCTCCCTGTGTCTATGTGGGTGTCCTCCAGGTGCTAGTCTACCCCCCCCCCCCCCCCCACAGTCCAAAAACATGTCGGTCGGTAGGTGGAAAGGCTGCAAATTTTTTCCAGTGAATTTTTGAGCGTGAGTGTAACTGGGTGGGTGTGTGTTAAACTGTGAGAGTGACATTGTGAGTATCTGAGTGTGTGAAGCTCTTTGATGGCCTTGATTACTCTAAGTAATGATTCAGGCTTGATGTACTGCTAATACTTCATTCATTCATTCATTCATTCATTATCTGTAAGCACTTATCCAGTTCAGGGTCGCAGAGGGTCCAGAGCCTACCTGGAATCATTGGGCGCAAGGCGGGAACACACCCTGGAGGGGGCGCCAGTCCTTCACAGGGCAACACACACATTCACTCACACCTACGGACACTTCCGATTAGCCAATCCACCTACCAATGTGTGTTTTTTGGACTGTGAGAGGAAGCCGGAGCAGCCGGAGGAAACCCACGCAGACACAGGGAGAACACACCACACTCCTCACAGACAGTCACCCGGAGGAAACCCACGCAGACACAGAGAGAACACACCACACTCCTCACAGACAGTCACCCGGAGGAAACCCACGCAGACACAGGGAGAACACACCACACTCCTCACAGACATTCACCCGGAGGAAACCCACGCAGACACAGGGAGAACACACCACACTCCTCACAGACAGTCACCTGGAGGAAACCCACGTGGACACAGAGAGAACACACCAACTCCTCACAGACAGTCACCCGGAGTGGGAACATTTTTTTATTTGTATTCTTCCTGAGACCTGACACTGTTCTGTCTGAAGCCAGGATGATCTAATAAATGGACCATCAGTACCATTAAGGCTGCTTGTGTGTTGCTGTTTCTGTCAGTCTCTACGCCATCCCACAGCTCCACTGGGCGAACATACTTCTACTTTTACATTAATTTTTAAGAATGTTGTCATCATCATCATCGGGTGTGGTTACCATAGAAACCAGACAGAGGGCTAGTCCCAGTACTCATCCTCTGCTCTAGCTCTATCTCGACTCCGTCTCTCTAAAAATGGATGGAATGAAAATGTACACACAATGTGAAATGTATAACTCCGGACAGCTTCAGAAGTGGAAAAGAGGGGAGTGGGAGAGAGAAAGGAAGATGGGAACAGGAGAGGAGGGAAAGGATTAGATATGGAAAGAGTAGCAAGGAAGGGAAGAAAGAAAGTGAGATCCAGAAAGAGAGAGAGCTCACGAAGGAGAAATAGAAAAAGAAGCTGGAATAATGGTACTGCAGAGGGAGAGACGAAATGAGCGGGAGGGAACTGAGAATCAAATCAGTGGATGGATAGAATAGAACATGAAGGACGAACAAGGAGGAACCAAGAAAGGGGGAGAGGGAGTGAGAGAGAGAGAGAGAGAGACAGAGAGAGACACAGAGAGAGAGAGAGAGAGAGCAAAGGACAGGCAATGTAGGAAGGTGATGAGGGTGGGGAGGAAGTAGTGGTGGTCTTTAATCAAAATGTTTCCCAATTAATTTTATAATTAAAGCCCGCTCATTAGCTCTGGAACACTCAGGAGATGACACTGCTCCTGGTGCCATGGGGGCCATTAGGGACCCATAAGCACCGAGGGGTACAGAGGCGGCTACAGGGATCAGAAATATATCAGTAGAAAATATGAGCGCTCAAAAAAAAAAAGTTCCCCTCTTACCCCCGAATGTGGTCAATCACCTAAAACGGTCTGAAGTTGACCAGCACAGAGATCAGAAAGTTGGGGGTTAGGTGACTTGCTGAAGGGAATACTAGCTGTGGATGTTGAGGGAGGAGAAAGAGCTGTTCCTTCACTCCATTTGGGGGCAAAACTCTTCTTACACGTCCAGAGGAGCCAAGCTCAGTCCAGACTCCAGTGTCTGGGCAACTTGCAGGGGTCAGTTTATGGACCCCACACAAGTTGCTGTGGTAACAGCGTCTACTCCTCTGAGAAGGCATTACACCAGAAGTTGAAACACTGCTGTGAGGATTTGATGGCAATTGTCCTTTAGAGCATCGGTGAGGTCAGATAACTCTACTGTTTTCAGTAGAAAAAAAAAATAAAAAAAAAGAGTTGTCTGAAGCGTCGTGCGATATCGTATTATTGGCCATAATATCAATATAATTTTAAAAATATTTTGAAAATAGTGGTATTCTGACTTGTTTAGGTGATGATGTCATACAGTTATGCATAATATGGCGCATACCCATCGCACAGTTTTAAGATTTACTTTATTTATTTATTTAATTTATTTATTTAAATGTTCTGCAAATTTTACTTTTGTCGTAGATATATTTTTTACAATATTTATTATTTTATACCTAATCAGAGTCTTTGTAAACTGTAAACTTCACTGTTGTTTACCAAGTAACAATGTATATATATATATATATGTATATATATATATATATATATAAATTTGATGTGTCACATGATCCTCTTCCCATTGAAAAAACAAAAAGTTGGATCCCAAATGGCTGACTTCAAAATGGCCGCCATGGTCACCACCCATCTTGAAAAGTTTCCCCCCTCCCATATACTAAGATGCCACAAACAGGAAGTTAATATCACCAACCATTCCCATTTTATTAAGGTGTATCCACATAAATGACACACCCTCTATATATATATATATATATATATATATATATATATAGTTTTTGTTTGTTTTTTTTTAGTTGTCATAATTTTGAATTTTTGAAACTTACATTTACGCTACAATAAAGCTATTTAGTTTGTTCGAGAAAATTAATAATGTATATTTCAGACTATTTTCATATCATAAAGAACATTATTATTGCAACAATACCCTAAAAATTGTGATATTATTTTTGGTCCATATCACCCACCTCTAGTCTGTAGTAGCTTCACATGAGCTTAAGGTCACCACGGTCACTGCCAAGTGTTTGCTACAGCGCTCTAAATCCCTCCAGCACGGGCTGTGGAGAAGAGGTATAAATAACGTTCTTCAGGAAAGACCTCGCTCGTGTACATGTGTCTGAATGCAAACAAATCCTCACAGCAATGTTCCAACATCCTCTGCAGCCTTCATAAAAGAGTAGAAGCTGCAGCAACTCAGAGCCACCAACCTTTGGATAGAACTGACTTCAGTAGAAAAGTTAGATGAGCTCAGGTTAAGGAACCAGAGGACTTCCAGGTGTCTTCCAGCTCTGCAGGGCTGTGTTATTAATATCAAATATATACAGCAAAATAATGGGTATAACCAGGGTCTCCGGTCTTTCAGAAAGTGGCGAGAGCTCGGATAACCCGCCGTCACACCTGACACAGGGACGAGAGCCGTGGATACAGAACATAATAGGAGCCTGTTATCTCCCGTGTCCTATAAGCTCAACACACAGCTAATCATATCCTGAACGTCTCCGGCCTGCGGGGTCGCCTTCGGCCTTAACATACTTCCTGGTGTCTGTGTGTGTGTGTGTGTGTGTCGTGTCACACACTCGCACGGTTTATCTTTAAAAGAGACGCATTCAGACTGCTAGAGACCCTCACACACACACACACACAGAAAGACACAAGCACACACTCACTCCCGCTCACCGAGTGGCACGAACACTCCTTTGGCGCCTGACTGATACACTGTTGTCATGGCAACCCCATTAGAGAAGGACAGTACAGCATTGGTTGAAATCAGCCTTTCTCTTTCTCTCTCTCTAACCTTTCATTTATTCTTGCAAAATCTTTTCTCTTCTTGTCCCACTCCGCCAATTCTCTCCTTTGCCTCCATCCCTCCCTTTCTGTCTCTGTCAGTCGTTCTGTTGTCACTTTACCTTTCTGCCTCTCTCTCTCTCTCTCTCTCCACACACACATTGTTTCTGTTTCTCTTCCTTCAGACTGTCGTACTCCCACTCTTCTTTCTCTCTCTAGTTCTCCTCATTCTCACTGTGTTTCACTGCGAATTCTGTCTAGTCTTCCTCAATTAATATGGTCTCTGTTCATTCTGTTTATTCCTCTTCTTCTCCACATTCCCTTCATCTGTTTCTCCCTCCTTTTAGCTTCTGTTTCGAGACTGAATGTAACTCTCCTGTCCTCTGACTCCCCTCATCATATATCCTCCAGTCTCTTATGCAGGAGCTGTGACTCGCACCTTATCACTATCTAGATCTCCTCCACCCCCACATCACTATCACTCTCTCTCTCTCTCTCTCGCACGCTCTCTCTCTCCTACCATTTATGCATTTAGAAATCTCCTTTTTCACATCTCACTCTTTCTCTCTTTCCCCATTTAATTGTTCTCTCTGTTTACCATTAATTCATTGCTGCCATTTGTTTTCATCCTTACTTTGATCTTGTATCTCTTTCATTCTATTGTCTCTCCCTCCTTCATTAATACCGTCTCTCTCTCTCTCTCTCTCTCTGTGGCAGCGTAGAGCATATTTCAGTGGACAGGAGCATGTCTGAGCGGTCATGGCCCCTCCAATTAAAGATGAGATTTACAGGGCGAGCGAGAGCGAGGGTAGGCACACAGGACAGCTTTAATAGGAGCAGAGAGCAACTCACGGAGACCAGCTGCCATTCAGTGTCCATCCTAGAGTCATGAAGGCCACACACACACACACACACACACACACACGCATACACTAATCACACATTACATTACAACCACATGCCCCCCTGTGCCATCAAGACAGCTCTGACCTGTCGAGGCATGGCATCACCAGACCTCTGAAGGTCATGTCTGGCACCAGGACATTAGCTGCAGATCTTTAAGTCCAGCAGACTGAGAGGAGGAGCCTCCTTGTTTTTCCAAACCATCCTATAGGTGTTCAGCTGGGCCGAGGGCTGGGGATGGAGCGCCTCAAACGCCTCAAACTATTTGCCATGTTCCTTAAACCTTCCCTGAAATACACTGCAAAAATGTCTGTAGATTTCACAGTGAAACACTGTAAAACTATGACAGTGAACATCTGTAAAGTCTGAAAAGAGTTTCTGTAACTGTGAAATACAGTAAATACATATATCTGCCAAAGCACATTCATGACCTTTAGGGGGAGGAAAAAAAACACTTCTTTCAATGTTTAATACTCTTTTTCAATATTATTTTCTGAAAAATACCTTTTGTTACTGTTAAATACACAAACCGTTATGGGCAGTGCATGTAGCCAAGGACTGGGAGGATCTGGGACTCATAGCAGAGCTTCCAGCATTTATTCATTCATTATCTGTAAGTGCTTATCCAGTTCAGGGTCACAGTGGGTCCACAGCCTACCTGGAATCACTGGGCGCAAGGCAGGAATACACCCTGGAGGGGACGCCAGTCCTTCACAGGGCAACACACACACACATTCACTCAACACACTCACACCTACGGACACAGTCGCCAATCCACCTACCAACGTGTGTTTTTGGACTGTGGGAGGACACACGCGGACACAGGGAGAACACACCACACTCCTCACAGACAGTCACCCGGAGGAAACCCATACGGACACAGGGAAAACACACCAACTCCTCACAGACAGTCACCCGGAGCTGGAATCAAACCCACAACCTCCAGGTCCCTAGAGCTGTGTGACTGTGACACTACCTGCTGCGCCAACGTGCCTCCAGCTTCCAGCATGTGAATGTCTATGTCTCAATCACCAGCTTCACATTTGTCACTTGATTTATTTTAAAATGTACTTCAAAACCCTTTTTTTTTGATGTTGTTTCTTTCCCCCCATGTTTCTGGAATCTGTAACTCCAAGGACTGACTGTTATCTTGTTCACACCTTATATATCTCACCCCTGACAGATGCCACTGTAACATGATAATCAACATTACTCATGTCACCTCTCAGTGGTTTTAATCTTGTGGCTGATTAGTGTAACAGCTGGGTTTCACTCAAAAACCCACCGTCGTATATTTTAATGGGTGTGCGCTGACTTAATCATGATCCACTTCTAATCCTTCATAGAGGAGATTAAGCCCAGCCCTGCTCTCTGTGCACCACGGTTAGAGAGAACATAAACAGGTATTATCCGCAGTTTTCAAAAAGTTCACAAGACGGCTTCACGTCTGCCCTGTCTGGGCTATAAATGTCAGTGTTTTGACTGTGGTTAAGGTAGTCATTTTCATCAAAACACCATTAAACTAAACACACATGAAATATAAGTGTGGAGCTCTTACACGTTTAGTGCTAAGAGCACTTCAGCGCGGTCAAAGCCGAGACAAGGCAGCAAGTAAGGCCCACTTCACTCTTGTTAGAGCGGCAGGAAATACAAACATAGCACATTCGGGACCAAACAAAACAACTGTCTCCTAAACGTTCTGTTCCAGAGTCGCTCCGTCGGCAAAGTACAAGTGCCAACTTTACTTTGGCATTTGCAAGTCATTCTCAGTCTGTTCTCGACATTCATTCATTCATTTTCTATAAAAGCTCAATTACAAACATCACATGGAATCAACACGTTTTCGGACTGTAGGAGGAAACCCACACAGACACAGAAAGAACACGTCACACTCTTCACAGACAGTGACCTGAGGTGTGAACTGAACACACAACCAGGATATTCATTCATTATCTGTAAGCACTTATCCAGTTCAGGGTCGCAGAGTGTCCAGAGCCTACCTGGAATCATTGGGCGCAAGGCGGGAACAAACCCTGGAGGGGGCGCCAGTCCTTCACAGGGCAACACACACATTCACTCACACCTACGGACACTTCCGATTAGCCAATCCACCTACCAACGTGTGTTTTTGGACTGTGGGAGGGTACCGGGGGAACTCGGAGGAAACCCACGCAGACACAGGGAGAACATACCACACTCCTCACAGACAGTCACCCGGAGGAAACCCACGCAGACACAGGGAGAACACACCACACTCCTCACAGACAGTCACCCGGAGCGGGAATCAAACCCACAACCTCCAGGTCCCTATAGCTATGTGACTGCGACACTACCTGCTGCATCACCGTGCCACCCACAACCAGGATATCCCTAACACAAATCATTGATCATCCTGATTCACTTATTAATAACCAGACCTTTCCTGGATGGATGGATGGATGAATGAATGAATGAATTATAATTACACTTATACATTGTTATACAAGAGGCTCAAACGGCTTTACTGTTTTCATCACAGCCACCAGCAGAATGATCCAGCGTGGACCTGGACGTGTAGCCAGACGTGCACCAGTTCTCACCCCACATCAGCCATTAGGTCCAGAGAGAGTGACTGAGCCAATTTATTTCAAGATGGGGGGCGTTCAGGAGGCCAGAAGTGACCACAGTGGATTTAGCATCAGGGTGATAAGTTAGCTCTTCCCCAGGAAATGTCCAGGGATCTTTTATGACCTCACTGTTACACCTTTTTCAAATGATGGCATAATTTGGCCCGTACCCTGTTCTTGTCATTGCACATTGCACAGACCAAAGAGACAGCGCCTCCTGTAGGCCCCTCCAACACCACCTCCATCAGCCACCCAAGCTGTCCTAGGAGGTCTCCCATCCAAGTACAATCCAAGCCCAAATCCGCTTAGCTTCAGTGTTCAGGTGCTGAGGCTGCTGGCCACTGGACGCTGCTTTTATGTCCAAGCATGATTCCATCGCATTCTTCTGGAGCATTTCACAACATTTTCTGCTCTGGTCTCAATTTCATAAACAGTGTATATTTGCCAAGAATAAATAAATACAACAAAAGAAGTTAATTTAAAATATCTTTCCAATGTAAATTTGCTTTTTTTGTGGTTAACTGCAGATCACAGTGAATTTATGAACCACTGCTTTCTGTTTTCATTTATCTTTTAGTTATTATTATCACTGTTGGCTTTGTATATATCAGCATACGTTTATACACTCCCACACAGCTCCTCAGCCTGATCCGAACACCGCACAGGCCCCATTTCCCAGACACACACGAGCAAACATTAGCACAACCCACTGTGCAGTTTGTCACCCTCAGTTCCTCACCCCCTGATGCCTGCCTGACAGATTTAGCGTTAGCATTGCGCTAAGTCAACAGCGGTGCAGGGGGCAAGTCTCAATGAATCACAGTGATCAGGCAAATGAGGCAAGGAACAATCACGTGAACGCTGCACTCACGACAGAGGCCACCTGCTCAGAACTGCTAATGCTAATGTTAGCCCGCTTGCTAGCAGACAGGCTATCAGGCCGAGGTAACATCCGGGAGGGAAGTGGTGGGGGGTGGGGGCAGCCTAGATGTGGCGAAGTGAATAATGAGAGGACAGAAAGAAAGAGAGAAGTGTGATGCTACTTGTTTATTCAAAGTTAGCTAAAGAGAAGTGTGTCACCTACCACCACATACCAGGCAAACCCACATGTAGCTGGCAGGCTATTGATCTTCAGTCATTCCCTCGCTCAAAATATCACTTCAAACCTATTTTCAAGATGAAATAAAATGTAGAGTTGGCCAAAACTCAGATCCTGAGTGAGGTTTGAGTCTATAGCGGAGCTGGCTTCTGTTGGAGGAGCAGCAAGCTCCAGTCACTGAACATTTAGTCACAGCTTTAATCACAAAATATCCAGGTCTTGAAAAAAAAGCTGCATTTGAAATATCAGCTAAGGGTGGTGTTATTGAAATACGTTGTTTATAAAAATGCAAAACTGAAGCATGGTGTTTCATTTCCTGATTCAAAAGAAAACCAGCTACAGCGCATGTTTCAAAGCTTATATTCTTATAAACATCCCTCAGAAAATATGTAAAAGGTTCCTTATTCCAGCACACGTTTCATCAGATGTATAATTAATAAACTTGTTGTACTCTCCGCTTTTTAAAATAGTCTGAAATGGAATTTAAAATGATTTGAATGTAAACCTCACTGTGATACAGCTTCGGCCTGTGCTCGGAAACACCACACACCCACAACCCACAACACCGCTAGCTTTGAAGGGTCCGAGGTCTTAAAATCTGGACTGTGGATTTCACAACGACCAGCCCGTACGAGACTACACCTGGCCGGTCAGGTGCATCAGCTCTAGTGTCAGTTTAAAATCCCCGCCTGGACCCGGAAGATAAATGCTTCAAGTCTGGTCTAAGAGAAAAGGCTGAAAAAACACAACAAAACACCATAAACACCACTTTTTCCTCTTCTTTTAGATTTAAAACTTATTTTTAATTCTGTAGCAGGACGCGTGCTAGAGCGGAAGACTGCTGGAGAAGTTGTGTGTGTGTGTGTGTGTGTGTGTGTGTGTAGGGCGAGAGGGGGAGTAGGATGTTAGGAGACAATGAAGGAAGTGAAGGCAATGGAGAGAGACACAAGCATCTGCTCCTTTTCCGACACACGTGTATTCAGCCTGTAGCACACACACACGCGCGCGCGCGCGTGAACACAGTGCTTGCTGTTCATTCTGTAGAGTAGCTTTAAATTCCCTCTTAGGGTTTCTGTGTGCTATTAGCAATGTGTGTGTGTGTTTGTGAAGCAAAAACAGTGTTAAGGAAAGGGGCTAGGTGCATTTGCGTTTGCGTGTGTGTCTATGTATGTATGTGTGTGTGTGTGTGTGTGTGTGTGTGTGAGTGTGTGCCCACGACAGGCCTGAGCCCATTTCTGTGTGGCTGCGCTTTTCCCCATTAGCCGGAGGCCCATAACTCCATGTGAAGGCTATACCAGCGAGCTTGTTAGTGTGTGTGTGTGTGTGCGTGTGCTGGCTTCCACGTCTCACTAACCTCCAATTTCACTATGCCCGTGTGTGTGAGCCTTTTATATATGTAGTCACGGGCTCCACAAAAGGAAAAATAGAAGGGAAGCTTAGCGTGAACCAAATAGCTCCATGTTATTTAGCTACATGCAGCAGCAGCTGGGAGCCTGATCTAGCCGTTGCTCTCGGCAGGACGCTAAGTGAGAAATTAAACCACGTACTGTATTCGTTCACACACCTACATGGACTCTACAGAGCCACAGAATGAAGTAGTTGTGGGTTTATTTGGCACAGCTAATGTAGGAGGACGTATGTGAGGCGCTACACGTGGACTGCGTACTTTTTGGGGCACAACAAAGACTTAAGTTAAAGTAAGTGTCTTCCTAAAACTAGGTGATGTCACCAGATGGTAACCGGGGTAACGAGACTGCGCCATTAATGCCTTTTAAAGTAACAATATGTTATATTTTTACCTTAAAATTACAGCTGCAAAATTATTGTAATGATTCACTGTGTTGTAAAAAGGAGAACAGAGCCTCTGTCATTGCTATTCAAGTTCAGCTCTGCAGAAACTACACTATGTAACTTTTGGAGGAAAGGTAGGAAACCTTCTCCCCTCCCTCCCCCTCTCCACTGATTTCAGTACAGTGCTGTAAGTATTAATGACACTAGAGGGACTCAAACACTTACCTAGTGTTCCTTTAAACAACATTGACGAACCCTTAAAAGGGCAAAGGGGAACGACAGCAAGGGAACAAGCAGCAATTTGGGTTTTAAACAAGCACACAGTCCATACATACGGCCCTGTGAATATATACAGTATCAGTTTCTTATACACTGGCCATGATACACTCACTGAATATCCAACAGCTCTCTACAGTGACTGCCTTCCATACAGCACACAAGGGTTTGATTCCCGGCTCGGGCAGGAGAGCTGTGCTAGTAATAAACCTCAGGGGAGACTCTTACTCTTACCCCAATACCAAGTGCCGTAACCGTAATTGTAAATGTAAATGCAGAAGGAGGAGTGTGAGTGTGTGTGGGTAGAAAGGCTAGACAGGCGAGTTTGGTGGACGGGGAGGGAAAATGATGAGGAAAAAGAAAAGGTTTTGACGGTCTTCTAACGCTCCGACTATAGAGCCTGATAGACTCTGGGAGATATTTATATCTTGATGGGTTGATGGGACGTAGCAAAGACAGGGTTTGAGAAAAAGGGAGTGGGAGAGAGAGAGAGAAAGAGAGAGAGAGAGACAGAGAGTGAGAGAGATGATGCTGATTGCACCATACGCTGATAGACATTGTGCCACATCTTGATGGGACACTGCCAAGGCGGGAATGCAGCGAGTGTGAAGGAATATGATGTAAAATGGCGGGGTTGATTGGAAATTAAATAAATAAAGACTTGGCCCTGACTTTTGCACAGTATATGTATATATATATATGTGTATATACTCTAATCAAACTGGTGTCAGGGAGTTTGTGCCCCTCCTTTACTGCAGTAATAGCTTCTACTCTCCTGAAAGCCTTTAGTAACAAGAACATTGAACATTTTGAGCTTTGTGAGGTCAGGTACTGATGCTGGATGTTCCAACCCTCCAGAGGACACAGGTCCAATGCTCCATGGCCCCCACAGACCTCTCTTGCAGACCGTTAGCATTTGTTTAAAGGGGACATATTCATTCATTATCTGTAACCCTTATCCAGTTCAGGGTCAGGGTGGGTCCAGAGCCTACCTGGAATCATTGGGCGCAAGGTGGGAATACACCCTGGAGGGGGCGCCAGTTCTTCACAGGGCAACACACACACTCACACATTCACTCACACCTATGGACACTTTTGAGTCGCCAATCCACCTACCAATGTGTGTTTTTGGACTGTGGGAGGAAACCGGAGCACCCGGAGGAAACCCACGCGGACACAGGGAGAACACACCACACTCCTCACAGACAGTCACCCGGAGGAAACCCACACAGACACGGGGAGAACACACCACACTCCTCACAGACAGTCACCCGGAGGAAACCCACGCAGACACAGGGAGAACACACCACACTCCTCACAGACAGTCACCCGGAGGAAACCCACGCAGACACAGGGAGAACACACCACACTCCTCACAGACAGTCACCCGGAGCAGGAATCGAACCCACAACCTCCAGGCCCCTGGAGCTGTGTGACTGCGACACTACCTGCTGCGCCACCGTGCCGCCCCAGGGGACATATTATGATTATTATTATTATTTGTTTGTTTGATCTATCTGAAAATCTGGGATAAAACGAGTCATTCTGATTTTTTGCTGGATTTTCCAAAAAGGGCTGGCACTTCAAAATGTAACTGTCCATTTACAGACATCACAGCCTTTTGTTTTTTAGCTAGAAATGTACTACGAGTGCATGCCATGCTCTATACAATCAATCATGTGATTGAATTTTCATTTCATTTCATTGATTCTTTGTTTACATCATTTGAATACAGCAGCTGTCTTTTATAGCGTGAATATTTCATGAGGAACGGACCAATAGAAATGCACTAAAATAGCATTTATTTGGGCCCCATCCAGGGTGTGTTCCTGCCTTGTGCCCAGTGATTCCGGGTAGGTTCCGGTCCCACCGCGACCCTGAAGTGGATAAGCAGTTACAGACAATGAATGAATGAATGTATGTATTTGGATAGCAACAATAGGTGTGTGTGTGTGTGAATATATATAGAATACTAACAAAAGATGAGCAGCTGGACTACTGTGGATTCAGGGATCAAAGGGTCAAATTAGGAAAATGAGTTAATGCTGTCAAAATTCTGCATGTCTGTGTAGGTGTGTATGTGTGTGTGTGTGTGTGTGTGTGTGTGTGTTGACTGATTAACAGGCTGATTTATAATAATCAGATTTGAATGCCTCAGCAGCACCATAACGTAATGAGGTCATGCCTATAAAGCTGCTTTAAATCTGAATTGGAATTTGAAATGCTTGTTGTGCCGTGGGCTGACAGACATTGTGCCGTATCTTAGAGACACTGCAAAGACTGAGGCGCTGCAAGATCGTGTAAGAAAAGATACATAAACACTTACACATGTCCAAATGTTTGTAGACACCTGCTCATCTGAAATTCCTTCCGAAATCACGGGTGAGGAGTGTGTCCCTCTTTACTGCAGCTACAGCCTCTACTCTTCCGGGACGCCTGTGCCCTAGATGTTGGAATAGTGCTGTCAGTATTTGATTACATCCATCTACAAGTGCAGCAGTGCGGCCGTACACAGATGTTGGATGATTAGTTCTGAATCACAAACAACACTCCAACTCATCGCTGAGGGATAGGATGGAGCTCCATTGCTCCAGAGAGTGCACAGCCCAGTGCTGGGGGGGGGGGTCTTTATAGCCCCCTGACCAACACCTGGCACTGAGCCTGGCAAACTTAGGCTCATGTGCAGCTGCTCCAGAGCATGCAACTGCATTTTAGGCAAATATCTAATAAACTAACATTACACAGTGCTGCCCTCTACAGCTGCTATTAACAAACAAACATCAGATAAACAAACATTACACAGTGCTGCCCTCTACAGCTGTTATTAACAAACAAACATCAGATAAACAAACATTACACAGTGCTGCCCTCTACAGCTGTTATTAACAAACAAACATCAGATAAACAAACATTACACAGTGCTGCCCTCTACAGCTGCTATTAACAAACAAACATCAGATAAACAAACGTTACACAGTGCTGCCCTCTACAGCTGTTATTAACAAACAAACATCAGATAAACAAACATTACACAGTGCTGCCCTCTACAGCTGCTATTAACAAACAAACATCAGATAAACAAACGTTACACAGTGCTGCCCTCTACAGCTGTTATTAACAAACAAACATCAGATAAACAAACATTACACAGTGCTGCCCTCTACAGCTGTTATTAACAAACAAACATCAGATAAACAAACATTACACAGTGCTGCCCTCTACAGCTGTTATTAACAAACAAACATCAGATAAACAAACATTACACAGTGCTGCCCTCTACAGCTGTTATTAACAAACAAACATCAGATAAACAAACGTTACACAGTGCTGCCCTCTACAGCTGTTATTAACAAACAAACATCAGATAAACAAACATTACACAGTGCTGCCCTCTACAGCTGTTATTAACAAACAAACATCAGATAAACAAACATTACACAGTGCTGCCCTCTACAGCTGTTATTAACAAACAAACATCAGATAAACAAACATTACACAGTGCTGCCCTCTACAGCTGTTATTAACAAACAAACATCAGATAAACAAACATTACACAGTGCTGCCCTCTACAGCTGCTATTAACAAACAAACATCAGATAAACAAACGTTACACAGTGCTGCCCTCTACAGCTGTTATTAACAAACAAACATCAGATAAACAAACATTACACAGTGCTGCCCTCTACAGCTGTTATTAACAAACAAACATCAGATAAACAAACATTACACAGTGCTGCCCTCTACAGCTGTTATTAACAAACAAACATCAGATAAACAAACATTACACAGTGCTGCCCTCTACAGCTGCTATTAACAAACAAACATCAGATAAACAAACATTACACAGTGCTGCCCTCTACAGCTGTTATTAACAAACAAACATCAGATAAACAAACATTACACAGTGCTGCCCTCTACAGCTGCTATTAACAAACAAACATCAGATAAACAAACGTTACACAGTGCTGCCCTCTACAGCTGTTATTAACAAACAAACATCAGATAAACAAACATTACACAGTGCTGCCCTCTACAGCTGTTATTAACAAACAAACATCAGATAAACAAACATTACACAGTGCTGCCCTCTACAGCTGTTATTAACAAACAAACATCAGATAAACAAACATTACACAGTGCTGCCCTCTACAGCTGTTATTAACAAACATCAGATAAACAAACGTTACACAGTGCTGCCCTCTACAGCTGTTATTAAAAAACAAACATCAGATAAACAAACGTTACACAGTGCTGCCCTCTACAGCTGTTATTAACAAACAAACATCAGATAAACAAACGTTACACAGTGCTGCCCTCTACAGCTGTTATTAACAAACTACAAATAACAAACAACTCTGCACTGCCCTCTACAGGTGGAACAGCACCAATCACAAGCTCTTAAGTGCTGTATTTTCATTAAAAGTTTCCCACCACCGAGTGTATAAAATGCCCTCTGTTCCCGTTCTGTTTATTGTGACGTAAACAGAGGATTTGGAAAGTAAACTGCTGTGGGAAATAATTGCAGTCTGCTTTAATAATCAGGAGATTATGTAAGAACAGTCACAGACCTAATTGCCAGTACTTTTCTATGGAGATTATACAACTGTGCGATGCAAGTCGTGTGTCAGCGATGGGTGCATCTTAAAGAAGCAGAACGCAATAATTACAGGAGCTGTCTGGACACTCTGGGCTGAAACTAGTAAAGAAAAGCCTGTATCTCTGAAAGGGCAACTTAACAGAAGGAGGAAAAGGTCTTCATATTAAATATATGCAGCACTGTGACAAAGCCTGAGGCAACAGAAATGATACATAAAGCCATTATCCTGCAGAAGGCATGTACTTTTATATAATACAATTAAAACACAATATAAAAGTAAACAATTGTGAGCACAAGTCTATACTCTTTCCACACTCTGGAGTAGCTGCACATGAGCACAACACCACCGTGCATATGGTCAAGTGTAGACCAGAAGAGGAAAGCCCCCAGCACTTGGCTGTGGAGAATGGGATTGTTGTTCTCTGGAGGGATGGCGCTCCATCCAATATCTTTGTGGGGAGCTGAGGTGGCGTTTATGACCAAGAACAATCGTCCAACATCAACACCTGACTTCTCTGATTTTCTCGTGGCAGAATGCAATCACATCCTCACAACAGTTTTATAATACCAAGTGTGATGCTTTACTAGAAGAGTACAGGCTGTTACTGCAGCAAAATCACACACACACAGAGAGAGAGAGAGAGAGAGAGAGAGAGAGAGAGAGAGAGAGAGGGAGAGAGAGAGAGAAAGAGAGAGAGAGAGAGAGAGAGAGAGAGAGAGAGGGTCATGTGTGTTTGGAAAGGCGGGACACTCCTGCTGCTGAGACAGATGCCATGCTGGTTAGACTTCATTCCTCCTGCCAGCCACTGTTCACTATTGGTGTGTGTGTGTGTGTGTGTGTGTCTACATGTGTCACATTGTTTTAACCTGCATCAGGTTAGAGCACTGTCTGTGCAGTCTCTAATCAGTGGCACCCTACTCACCCTCTCTATCTTTCTCTCTCTGTCTCTCTCTCTCTCTCTGTGTCTCTCTCTCTCTCTCTCTGTCTCTCTCTCTCTCTCTCGCACACACACATATACACTCACACACACTCACTCACACTCACATTCACTCACGTTCGCTTCCCTGCTCCTACTCTCGTCTCCCTCCTCCCCCTCTCCAACCCTCTGCAGCAGGGGCTGCCTCTCTACTGCAGTAAAAAGAAAAAAGTGAGAGACACAGAGAGAGAGAGAGAGAGAGAGAGAGAGAGAGAGAGAGAGAGAGAGAGAGAGAGAGAGAGAAGTGTGAGATGAAGAAAGAGCAGTGTGACATTTGGCTCACTGTTGCATTATTGGTTCTGGATGATGTGATCTGAGGAGATTACAGAAATACAATACTACCCCCCAAATCAGCATCTCTCTGTCTCTCACTCTCTGTCCCTCTGTATCTCTCTCTCACTCTCTCTGTCCCTGTGTAGCTCTCTCTCTCTCTCTGTATCTCTCTCTCTCTCTCTGTATCTATCTCTCTCTCTCTCTCTCTCTCTGTATCTCTCTCTCTTTTTCTCTCTCTCCCCCCTGTGCTGGTGACATGTGTAGGACATTATGCCTCCATCAGTGTCACACCAGCACTGGGCATCCAGAGCACTGGTGGTTCTCAGTTATAGCCCCCCCCTCCCCTCCCTCTCTCTTTCTCTCTCTCTCTCTCTCTCTGTATATCTCTCACTCTATCTTTCCTTGCAGGTCTGTCAGTCTGTATATCTCAGTGTATATCTCCCTCTCTCTCTCTCTCTCTCTCTCTCTCTCTCTCTCTCTCTCTCATCTTAGCCAACATTATACACCTGTGTTCTGTCTGGACAGAGTGTAGTTACAGATCAGAGAGTGTTACCAGCGCGCGCACACACACACACACCCCAGTTGCCCTCTGTCCGCCCAGACACCATTACCTATCAGCTAATAATTACTATAATTAATATGGCTGGATATAAAACAGGAAAAAAGTGGGGATTTTTAAAAAGCTGAATGTGTTCCAATTTGGCTCTGTAATGCATTCATTATTAACGGGTGCTCTTACTTTCTGCCCTCGCTGAGCTTCCCTGTGCCCAATAAAGGGAGGAGGGGGTGGTGCTGGGGGGAGAGGAAAAAAGAGGCCGCGCTGCCTGTGCCACACGCTTTGTCTTTTTACTTGTGCAATAAATTCAGCTATTGATTGTGATCAGAGTAAAGGCCTTAACACACGGGGCTTGATTTATTTACACCATTTTGTTGGATGTCTGTGCATTACCCGGTCCAGCTGTGTAACTGATGAGATCATAAATACTACACATGATTTTTCAGATGGCAAAATGTGATATTGCTGCTCCATTTTTTTTGCAAACACTTTGCAAAAACCAATCACGGCTGCTTACGCTGTTGCCCTGGAGAATACACAGTACCTAGAACCAGGCCGACCAACAGGGCTGGGGTCTGAAGTGTGGTTCTTATTTGACCCGATAAACCTTTAATCTGAGGCGGCACAGTGGTGCAGTCACACAGCTCCAGGGACCTGGAGGTTGTGGGTTCGATTCCCGCTCCGGGTGACTGTCTGTGAGGAGTGTGGTGTGTTCTCCCTGTGTCTGTGTGGGTTTCCTCTGGGTGACTGTCTGTGAGGAGTGTGGTGTGTTCTCCCTGTGTCTGTGTGGGTTTCCTCTGGGTGACTGTCTGTGAGGAGTGTGGTGTGTTCTCCCTGTGTCTGTGTGGGTTTCCTCTGGGTGACTGTCTGTGAGGAGTGTGGTGTGTTCTCCCTGTGTCTGCGTGGGTTTCCTCCGGGTGACTGTCTGTGAGGAGTGTGGTGTGTTCTCCCTGTGTCTGCGTGGGTTTCCTCCGGGTGACTGTCTGTGAGGAGTGTGGTGTGTTCTCCCTGTGTCTGCGTGGGTTTCCTCCGGGTGACTGTCTGTGAGGAGTGTGGTGTGTTCTCCCTGTGTTGCTCTGGTTTCCTCCCACGGTCCAAAAACACACGGTAGGTGGATTGGTGACTCAAAAGTGTCCGTAGGTGTGAATGTGTGACTGTGTGTGTTGCCCTGTGAAGGATTGGCGCCCCCTCCAGGGTGTGTTCCTGCCTTGCGCCCAATTATTCCAGGTAGGCTCTGAACCCACCGCGACCCTGTACTGCATAATCGGTTACAGATAATGAATGAAAACATTTAATTTGTAAAAACCAGTTGTTTAGAGGAACTGCTATACCAATTCTTTTGTCACTTACATTTCCAAAAACTCACTTGGACACCCCCTAGAGGGATGGACAGCTGACCAAACTTGGCAAAGAATGTAAACCCCCTGGCTGGGTTATGGAGGCAAGGATAATACTGAGACCTACCCCTTCTAAGCACTCAGTGAGTGATAAAACCTCACCAGAACACACCCAAACGAACCGTGAGTATGATGCAGGCAGAACACCAGTGGTTGTTGTGTTATTGGTATAATAAACTGATTTAATTTACCAGCTTTAGCTCCTAGAAGAGGCAGCCAAACTATCTGTACTTCTTCCTTGTTAAAAAGAAGCCCAGCAAATGCCAACTGTTTCCCATGTGGTGAAGGGCAAATGTTATCACTTCATTCACATTAAACCCATTCTGTTTTTTTGTTTGTAAAATAAAACTCTAAAGATCTTGCCAGTGGGTTTATCTCTTACACAATAAATTAGAAGTTACATAGTGCAGTATCTGCAATGACAGAGGCTCTGTTCTCAATATTACAGTCAGTGCAGAATCACACTGATATTGAAGCTGTAATTTTAAGGTAAAATTATTATGTACTGTTCCTTTAAGAGTGAAAGGAGAATAAGGAATTTGACCAAATATATATATATATATATAAATCTGTATCAGTCGTATTAAGTACAATATGGGTTCTGTAATGAATATTAATGTACAAGCTATTCACATCCATACTCATATCTTTATGGCCCAGGTCTCTGAAGTTCATCTTAAATATGGCTGACTCACAGGACCTGGCAACCCAAATCCATAAACATTGATTCCCACTTCGACAACACTCACTCATTTACCTATTTACTCCTTCTTTCACTTATCCATTCCATCTGAACAACCCGATCCGGCCAGTCCTGGCTCAGCGCTAACCCATTGATCTCAAAATTCCAGACGTTTGGCTCAGGTTTGATAGACGCGAGAGTGGGCCGTTCTGAAGGCTCTGTTTCATTCCACACAAAAAAGCACCTCTGTGCTTTTACCTTTACAGTCAGAATGAGATATTACAGTCAAACGATAAGTGACCCGTTCTGACGCAGCAGGCGGTGCCGAGAAAGAACAATCTGCTGTGAGAAAGTCTTAGAAAAAATTTAATGACATGAACATTTCACCCAGACTTCAACACTGCAGAGAGAGACCTGAACACTGTAAAAACACCACAGAGAGAGACCTGAACACTGTAGAAACACCACAGAGAGAGACCTGAACACTGTAGAAACACCACAGAGAGAGACCTGAACACTGTAGAAACACAGCAGAGAGAGACCTGAACACTGTAAAAACACCACAGAGAGAGACCTGAACACTGTAGAAACACAGCAGAGAGAGACCTGAACACTGTAGAAACACCACAGAGAGAGACCTGAACACTGTAGAAACACAGCAGAGAGAGACCTGAACACTGTAAAAACACCACAGAGAGAGACCTGAACACTGTAGAAACACAGCAGAGAGAGACCTGAACACTGTAAAAACACCACAGAGAGAGACCTGAACACTGTAGAAACACAGCAGAGAGAGACCTGAACACTGTAGAAACACCACAGAGAGAGACCTGAACACTGTAGAAACACAGCAGAGAGAGACCTGAACACTGTAAAAACACCACAGAGAGAGACCTGAACACTGTAGAAACACCACAGAGAGAGACCTGAACACTGTAGAAACACCACAGAGAGAGACCTGAACACTGTAGAAACACCACAGAGAGAGACCTGAACACTGTAGAAACACAGCAGAGAGAGACCTGAACACTGTAGAAACACCACAGAGAGAGACCTGAACACTGTAGAAACACCACAGAGAGAGACCTGAACACTGTAGAAACACCACAGAGAGAGACCTGAACACTGTAGAAACACAGCAGAGAGAGACCTGAACACTGTAGAAACACCACAGAGAGAGACCTGAACACTGTAGAAACACAGCAGAGAGAGACCTGAACACTGTAAAAACACCACAGAGAGAGACCTGAACACTGTAGAAACACAGCAGAGAGAGACCTGAACACTGTAAAAACACCACAGAGAGAGACCTGAACACTGTAGAAACACAGCAGAGAGAGACCTGAACACTGTAGAAACACCACAGAGAGAGACCTGAACACTGTAGAAACACAGCAGAGAGAGACCTGAACACTGTAAAAACACCACAGAGAGAGACCTGAACACTGTAGAAACACCACAGAGAGAGACCTGAACACTGTAGAAACACCACAGAGAGAGACCTGAACACTGTAGAAACACCACAGAGAGAGACCTGAACACTGTAGAAACACAGCAGAGAGAGACCTGAACACTGTAGAAACACCACAGAGAGAGACCTGAACACTGTAGAAACACCACAGAGAGAGACCTGAACACTGTAGAAACACCACAGAGAGAGACCTGAACACTGTAGAAACACAGCAGAGAGAGACCTGAACACTGTAGAAACACCACAGAGAGAGACCTGAACACTGTAGAAACATCACAGAGAGAGACCTGAACACTGTAGAAACACCACAGAGAGAGACCTGAACACTGTAGAAACACAGCAGAGAGAGACCTGAACACTGTAGAAACATCACAGAGAGAGACCTGAACACTGTAAAAACACCACAGAGAGAGACCTGAACACTGTAGAAACACAGCAGAGAGAGACCTGAACACTGTAGAAACACCACAGAGAGAGACCTGAACACTGTAGAAACACCACAGAGAGAGACCTGAACACTGTAGAAACACAGCAGAGAGAGACCTGAACACTGTAGAAACATCACAGAGACCTGAACACTGTAGAAACATCACAGAGACCTGAACACTGTAGAAACACCACAGAGACCTGAACACTGTAGAAATACCACAGAGACCTGAACACTGTAGAAATACCAGAGACCTGAACACTGTAGAAACACCACAGAGAGAGACCTGAACACTGTAGAAACACCACAGAGACCTGAACACGGTAGAAACACCACAGAGAGAGACCTGAACACTGTAGAAACACCACAGAGAGAGACCTGAACACTGTAGAAACACAGCAGAGAGAGACCTGAACACTGTAGAAACACCACAGAGACCTGAACACGGTAGAAACACCACAGAGAGAGACCTGAACACTGTAGAAACACCACAGAGAGAGACCTGAACACTGTAGAAACACAGCAGAGAGAGACCTGAACACTGTAGAAACACCACAGAGACCTGAACACAGTAGAAACACCACAGAGAGAGACCTGAACCCTGTAGAAACACCATAGAGAGAGACCTGAACACTGTAGAAACAGCAGAGAAAGAGACCTGAACACTGTAGAAACACCACAGAGACCTGAACACTGTAGAAATACCACAGAGATCTGATCGCTGCAGAACCACCACAAAAACCTGAATGCTGTAGAAACACCACAGAGACCTGAACACTGTAGAAACACCAGAGAGAGAGACCTGAACACTGTAGAAACACCACAGAGACGTGAACGCTGTAGAAACACCACAGAGAGAGACCTGAACACTGTAGAAACACCACAGGGACCGGAACGCTGTAGAAACACCACAGAGACCTGAACGCTGTAGAAACACCACAGAGCGAGACCTGAACGCTGCAGAAACACCACAGAGAGAGACCTGAATGCTGTAGAAACACCACAGAGACCTGAACACTGTACAAACACCTCAGAGAACCAAACACTGTAGAAACACCACAGAGAGAGACCTGAACACTGTAGAATCACCACAGGGACCTGAACACTGTAGAAACACCACAGAGCGAGACCTGAACACTGTAGAAACACCACAGAGAGAGACCTGAATGCTGTAGATACACCACAGAGAGAGACCTGAACACTGTAGAAACACCACAGAGAGAGACCTGAATGCTGTAGAAACACCACAGAGAGAGACCTGTACACTGTAGAAACACCACAGAGCGAGACCTGAACACTGTAGAAACACCACAGAGAGAGACCTGAACGCTGTAGAAACACCACAGAGACCTGAACACTGTAGAAGCACCACAGAGACCTGAACACTGTAGAAACACCACAGAGACCTGAACACTGTAGAAACACCACAGAGACCTGAACACTGTAGAAGCGCCACATAGACCTGAACACTGTAGAAATACCACAGAGACCTGAACACTGTAGAACAGGGGTGTCAAACCAGATCCACAGAGGGCCGTGTGGGTGCAGGTTTTCTTTCCAACCTCGCAGAAGCCACGCAGAATTCCACCTGTTTTTAATCATTGGATCTAATCAATAGATCTTGACTTTCAGTAGTGTGGTGCTTTTGCGTGGTTGGAAAGAACACCTGCACCCACATGGCCCTCCGTGGATTTAGTTTGACACCCCTGCTGTAGAAGCACCACATAGACCTGAACACTGTAGAAACACCACAGAGAGAGACCTGAACACTGTAGAAACACCACAGAGAGAGACCTGAACACTGTAGAAACACCACAGAGACCTGAACACGGTAGAAACACCACAGAGAGAGACCTGAACACTGTAGAAACACCACAGAGAGAGACCTGAACACTGTAGAAACACAGCAGAGAGAGACCTGAACACTGTAGAAACACCACAGAGACCTGAACACGGTAGAAACACCACAGAGAGAGACCTGAACACTGTAGAAACACCACAGAGAGAGACCTGAACACTGTAGAAACACAGCAGAGAGAGACCTGAACACTGTAGAAACACCACAGAGACCTGAACACAGTAGAAACACCACAGAGAGAGACCTGAACACTGTAGAAACACCATAGAGAGAGACCTGAACACTGTAGAAACAGCAGAGAAAGAGACCTGAACACTGTAGAAACACCACAGAGACCTGAACACTGTAGAAATACCACAGAGATCTGATCGCTGCAGAACCACCACAAAAACCTGAATGCTGTAGAAACACCACAGAGACCTGAACACTGTAGAAACACCAGAGAGAGAGACCTGAACACTGTAGAAACACCACAGAGACGTGAACGCTGTAGAAACACCACAGAGAGAGACCTGAACACTGTAGAAACACCACAGGGACCGGAACGCTGTAGAAACACCACAGAGACCTGAACGCTGTAGAAACACCACAGAGCGAGACCTGAACGCTGCAGAAACACCACAGAGAGAGACCTGAATGCTGTAGAAACACCACAGAGACCTGAACACTGTACAAACACCTCAGAGAACCAAACACTGTAGAAACACCACAGAGAGAGACCTGAACACTGTAGAATCACCACAGGGACCTGAACACTGTAGAAACACCACAGAGCGAGACCTGAACACTGTAGAAACACCACAGAGAGAGACCTGAATGCTGTAGATACACCACAGAGAGAGACCTGAACACTGTAGAAACACCACAGAGAGAGACCTGAATGCTGTAGAAACACCACAGAGAGAGACCTGTACACTGTAGAAACACCACAGAGCGAGACCTGAACACTGTAGAAACACCACAGAGAGAGACCTGAACGCTGTAGAAACACCACAGAGACCTGAACACTGTAGAAGCACCACAGAGACCTGAACACTGTAGAAACACCACAGAGACCTGAACACTGTAGAAACACCACAGAGACCTGAACACTGTAGAAGCGCCACATAGACCTGAACACTGTAGAAATACCACAGAGACCTGAACACTGTAGAACAGGGGTGTCAAACCAGATCCACAGAGGGCCGTGTGGGTGCAGGTTTTCTTTCCAACCTCGCAGAAGCCACGCAGAATTCCACCTGTTTTTAATCATTGGATCTAATCAATAGATCTTGACTTTCAGTAGTGTGGTGCTTTTGCGTGGTTGGAAAGAACACCTGCACCCACATGGCCCTCCGTGGATTTAGTTTGACACCCCTGCTGTAGAAGCACCACATAGACCTGAACACTGTAGAAACACCAGAGAGAAAGACCTGGACAGTGCAGAAAGGTCCAGTGTCAGAACACCACCAGACCTGAGAACTGAACAGTCAAACAGCCAGAGATTTACACCTCTACTAGAGGCACATTTGAGGCTCATATATATGCAATGTATTATAGAAATCCAGTCCAACAAGTCAATGCAGGCAATAAATAACCCTGTAGCATGAAAGCAACGATTACCATCATCCCTATGGAAACAGCTAATCAGCATACAGTCACTACCCCCTCCTCTTAAACCACACATACACAGACACCATTCACCCCCCCCACCCCCACCCCCCAGCACATCAGCGTCATGGTGTCTGGATGGCAGACAGGCTTGGGAGACAGCTACTGTGAAAATTAAATTCCATTTAAGCCTAATCCCATTTCCAAGCTGCCGAATCCCACTGCTATTGTGACAGTCGGGCAAATCTGTCTCAATTGTTACACTGCGGTAATCGATGGAGAAACATGATCGCACGTAAATAACACAGCCGGGAGCAGGGGGAGCTGAGAGCAGAGAGGGGTCAGAGAGAGAGAGGGAGAGAGAGAGAGAGAGAGAGAGAACTTGAGATAAAGGACGGCTGTTCTAGCTACTCACACAAAGATCATGTTTTGGACTCTAGTGCAGAGCCTATGGTGGTTTAGCATTGGCAGTTCAGCTACGTAGGTCTAATCTGAGGCTGCAAATATGTCTGAAATGATCTATAAACCCCACTGGTGCAATGTTCATTCCGTTAACAGGGACGTAGGGCCCTTTACAGAAAAAAAGAACCTGCGATATACCAAACCATTACAGATGTGGGCTCCTGAGAAGCACAGAGGTCTAAGCATTGACCCCATCACTTGGAGATCACTGGAACTGTGTGTGAATGGAGGAAGTTCTCTGCTGAGTGGAATTGAAGATAGCTAATAATTATGGAGAAAATCTGGCAAAAAACAAATGTTCTGATTGAGCAAAACATAGAAATCCAAGGTCATGATATGATCCGAGGACTGATACATTAGGTATTTGTACTAAGTACGATTCGGTATTTGGTATTTAGTATACAGCTGCAGAACATGATTCATTTTTATAGCACTGCCCTGAAATCATTGGGGAGGGGGAAGGAGTGAAAGGGAAGAGTGGGTGGTTTCTTATCCTCCTCAAACATGATACATAGTGCAGTTTCTGCAGTGCTGAGCCTGAATACCAACAACACATGGTCTATTCTCCCTAATAAAAGTCAGTGCAGCATAATTTTAAAGCTGTAATATTACGATTTTAAAAATACTACTGTTTTATATACTACTACTAAGGACTGGCGCCCCCTCCAGGGTGTATTCCCGCCTTGCGCCCTATGATTCCAGGTAGGCTCTGGACCCACCGCGACCCTGAACTGGATAAGCGCTTACAGATAATGAATGAATGAATGAATATTATGCACCTGTAAAATGACAAAAGCCATGAAACGTTTCCAAAAAAGAACTGATTATGATTACGGTTCCTCTTACCTTTCTTTTCTGACAGTACCCTGCAGTTCTTACTGCTGCATGCTCTCTCTGTAACACCTGTGTCAGCAGGGGCTGCGGCTTAAAGCACCGTAAAGCAGCTGAGTCCACTAACAAGGAGTGGTCGTCTGGACATACAATGTACATTATAAATGCAGTCATGCAGAATCTGTCCAGCACCTGTGAGCTCCTCTGTTCCTCCCACTCTTCTTCATTCCAGGCCATTGTGTCGGAACATAAACAAGGACGGAGAGGTAATTGCTAGTCTGCAGGGAGGGGAAAGGAGGGTTCCAGTTGAAAACATAGAGCCTTCCAACATAACGTGAGCTATAGGACAGACAGCCGAGGCGTCCCAGATCATTAATGCTCCCATGGCTGGCCTATTCTGGGTGCCTATGAGGTGGGGTGGGCTTGTGTTGCACTCCCGTGAGGTGCGTTCCGCGGGGAGTCGAATAAATTGTGTGTCCCCCTCCCGCCTTTTCCATAGTAACAGCTCTCCTCTAATGGCGCACTGGCAGAAAGTGAGCCTTCCTCCCCGGTGTGAATAAACACAATCATCTGTTACAAAACGGTCATCCCCCCACTCACAGCGTGCCAATGCCCACTCCTAGAAGTATTATCATTAGGATTATCATTTAATAGACTTTAATTCTGGGCTTAATTGCGGTCCGAGTCTCTCACGCTGTTGTGTGTGGGTTTTCTTCTTTTTTTTTTTTATCTCCTAGACACACATTGTTGGGTGCCCTCCGCACCTCTCTCTCTCTCTCTGAGCTTTTGAATGAGAGACGGTTTTATGATTCCGTGAGATTTCACGGCGAGGTAATCGCAGGCTAATTGATTCAAGCTGGTTTTCTTGATGCTACACATCAGGGCAGTTTCTTTTGCTTTGTTTAAGAAAGAAAAGCTCCTTATAAAGACTGGGGAAAGGGAGGAAGACGAAGCAGCAGGTAACATCTGGCTGTGTTAGCATCACTGTTCATGTGCTAATTTATGATTTCTGTATATTAATCAGGTTCTCGTGTTTCGTTTAACAGTTTCCCTGGAAATAAGGGAAATTATGTTTTATTAACCCTTGGAAAAACTGGAGGATACAGTAAGGACTAAAGTCAACAGCAGAAGTCCTGACAGTGGGGGAGTAGCGTGTGTTGTGGGTGGAATTGCTTTTGGAAATTTAGCTGGAATTATGGACGTATTCCCAAAATTCCTACCTGATTGTGAAATACGTGTTTTGAAATGCTAATAAACTAGCATCGACATCATCCCAAATCCTCATATCTCTATTTTTGTCATTCATTCATTATCTGTAACCGCTTATCCAATTCAGGGTCAGGGTGGGTCCAGAGCCTACCTGGAATCATTGGGCGCAAGGCGGGAATACACCCTGGAGGGGGCGCCAGTCCTTCACAGGGCAACACAGACACACACAAACATTCACTCACACACACTTTTGAGTCGCCAATCCACCTACCAACTTGTGTTTTTTGGACTGTGGGAGGAAACCGGAGCACCCGGAGGAAACCCACGCGGACACGGGGAGAACTCCTCACAGACAGTCACCCGGAGCGGGAATCGAACCCACAACCTCCAGGCCCCTGGAGCTGTGTGACTGCGACACTACCTGCTGCAGCAACATGCCGCCCACTATTTTTGTCATTTTTATCTTAAAATAGTCCAAAACGGTTTGGATAAAAATCCTGTTCCAGTGTCTCCCTTCAAAACCACCATTTGGAATGTGTGTCCTTCTCCTGTAAAGTCACAGTTCGGGGGATATGAGGAAACAATATGCAAACAAGATGCCGTTAAGTCCAGTGGAACTCTTTTTGTGGCGTGTGAAAAGGCAGTTGGAACCTTGTTGCTTTGCAGGTTGCAACGTTGTGAAAACGACACGACAGATTGAAGAAAAAAAACAAAACACCAAGCCTTGCTTTGCTTCCCATATTCCCATCTCTATTCACTTCACATCTCGCTGCAAATCTGTGCCACGTTTTGCATGCTCTTCACGCCTTGAGGCCTCGCACTCAAACTCAGCCGCAATTTGGCATTCAGCTCTGCTCCTGGGTCATCGTGGTTAGGGCTGACACCGCCTGTCAACGCTCTCATCGCTAACCTCCATTACTTGCCCGCTTGCTCTCCGTTCTCCTCCCTCACTTGCCCAGCCCTCCCCCTCCTACCTGGCTGTCGCTCTTTCTCTCACAGCTAAAAACTCAGCCATCTCGCTCCCTATGCTGTATTAATTGACACCAAGGACCGCCTTACAATTGGCCAGGTTCTGAGCTTTAGGACGATAATGCACACTGGAAAGAGAACTCGTCAAGGCTGCAGCTCGTCTCCCTCTCTGTTTCTCTTCCAGAAATTGTGCATTCGGATTATTCTAGATACAAGACACATACAAACTTTTGTAGACAGCCACTTGGTTTGTATGTACCACTGCCCTCCATGTGTCAGACTAGAATTGAATGCCCGCTCTGGCATAAACACCATAGTATACTGATAATGTTAAAAAAAACCCTAAACCTGCCTTCATCAGTAGCCCTTTTCCACCAATGTGGAACCAGTTTGGAACAGTTCTGCAAGAAACCACAAAAATAGTTTGACTTCTGAAGTTCATTCCCCACTGGAACAAAAAGAGTAGGTTCTTCGGTGGGAACCTTGACAATGTCCATGGGTGTGTTGAGCTAAAGAAGCTCCAAAAAGAGCACTGAGCCTCAAATAAAGCTTTATTCTGCAGTGGAGCTGGATGGTGATTTATTGTCTTCGATGGTGTGCTTGGTAAAAAAACAGGCGAAGTAGATGAGTAGATTACCTTCAGGGAACATAAGAGCAGGGAAAATGATTTTCACGCAAACAAAAAAAAATAATTACAGCAGCAGAGGGGAACCAAAAGGAAAGTAGAAAAGACATATTAGAAAGTTTACTAAAAAATAATATTTAGCTGCTGCCATAGTGTTCTCAGAACCAAAAAATCACTTCTACAGGGCAGAGTACTGCAAGACCAGACCTGAGAAGCACTGCTTTAAAAGATCTGAGTGCTAATCGGGCTGTCACCCAACTGCCAAAGTCAGACAATAAATAAAGGTTAGACCTTGGCTGCCTAATGTTCGTGAGGCAGCCTGTGTGTTTGTGTGTTAAACGGGTGACGCAGGAGAGGATTCTGAGCACATGGGGGATCGATAGCAGCACCCCTGGGGTTTCCTGCAACTCGGAAGTGAGAGAAAGCTTATCGCTCGATAGCAGCATGAGGATGGGTTCGGTTCTCGCCCTGCTTCCCGCCAGGCTCTCTGCTAGCACTCTCTCGCTCCTCCGGCCAGCCCTTTTATTCCCCCCACCTCTTCTCCCCCATGTTCGACACCTGATGTCAAATACGGATCATAGATCATCTGCGCCTGGACTCAGCAGGAGTTGGCACCCTCCTCCCTGCCCCGATATCTGTTGGACTTCTAGCTCAGTTTAGGTTGTTTACTGGTGACTTATGGCGTTCTCCTTCAGGCAACTGATCAGCTGTTTAGAAAGCCCTTCCTGAGATGAAGTGTGTTCAGAGCACAGCAGGGTCAGGGTTGGGAAAAGATCTTCAAACTTCAAAGAAGTCTGTCTGATCCTGATGAGGTCTTCAGACACGCTTTTTCAATAGCCTGTCATGCAGGAGATGGAGTTAGGCAGGAGTTCCATGAGGCCATGAGCATAGGCAACACCATCAAGCATGCTGAAGGTCTCCAGTTGATGGTGGTTTGGACCAAATTTTGCTAGGGTACAGTGTGAGTTGAAAGCAATTCTGACTGTTGTTTTCATTGGGCCCACATCCGAGATATTCCCAGTGATGGACTGGCCCCCTGTCCAAGGTGTGTTCCTTGCCTTGATTATTCCAAGTAAGCTCTGGAAAACTCCATGACCCTGATCAGGACCAGGTTGTTACAGAATACAGGTAAGATAGGACACCAGTTTACAGAGGTACTGCCAAACCTAAGGAGAATTTCCACAGTTGAACCAGGTTCAGTCATAATTCTGCGAGGCTATGTTCAAGTTCGATCAGCATTTGATCCTGCTGCAGCCGGATTCTGATTAAGGATCCTTGGAACTCTTTCACTCCCTCCCTTTTTCAACTATCCACTCTCTTCTCCTTTTTTTTTCTTTCCCTACGATTGACTCCCAAGAATGCGCATCTCTTCCCACCCTCTGCTCTCTTCCCTCGCTTTGATTTTCTGTCCGTCAAGGGGGCGTGGATTAGCGCTCTCTTGTTTATCCTCTCGTTGGTTTTATCTATCCATCAGCGAGGGCCGGCGCTGGGCCTGGCCGCCTCAGCCCTGCTTTAATCCTCTATCAGCCCGACGCCAGCCCATCCATCAGCCGGCCGCCCATCATGTCACATCCATCATCCGCCCATCTGTCTCCTGCCCACGCAAGGGAGGGACAGAGGGATGAGGAGGATGAGGAGGGAAAAGAGAGATTGGGGAGGAATGGAGGGAGTGGCGTTATGGAGATGGAGGACGGTGGGGAAGAGATGGAGTGGCTGGGGTGACGGATTCTGCTGCGCTAGGTGGTCCCCTCCCTCTCGTTCTCTCTCTCTCCGTCGTTCTCGTTTTCTCTCGGCAGCCCGTGGAGACGGCGCTCTGCGTGTTGCTACATGCTTATTACCCCGTTCTGTTTGTTTGCCTGTAATTTGTTTGTTTTTCTCCCATCGCTAATTCCAGCCAATGGGAAAAGCGCCAGCAGAGAGACGGAAAGAGTGAAAGAGCGACAGAGTGAGAGAGGCTCAGGATGGGTCATAAATCCCATAATGCCCCGGTGCTGCTAAGATCTAACCAGCCCCCCTGCCCCCCAGCCCTGGCCGAGTGGAGCAGGGATATGGTGCAAAGGCTTAACGCCATGAAAAAAAGGGAAAGCAGGCTCAATATCTGAAAGCAACAAGGGTCAGCAGGACAGCTATTTATACACAAGGACATTTCAAAGCAGAGCAAGGCAAACAAGAGCTGTAAGAATGCATGCAGAGCTGAGACGGGAACCAATGTAGCAGCCCACTGCAGCGCAGGTGCAGGCGGAGTGTGCAGCTGAGAAAGAAGGTGACTGGGAGACTGCAGGTGAATGTGTGTTTGTTGGCAGTGTGTGTGTGTGTGTGAAGAACAGAGGTGAGGCCCAGCTCTTTCTTTCCCTCCGGACCGACTTCACACTCCTGCTACACAGATGACCTTGTAGGACACGGCCGCCTGAGGGCCCGGCCAGGCCTGTAGCCGTGTTTACTGTAATGAGATACGCCTCTGACCAGACTCCTCACAGTCGTCCAGCAGCACTGAACCTGCCGGAGCTAGCAGAGCTCTTAAAGGAAATGATGACAGAGACGACCGCACTGGAATAACTAACTAAGCTTACACTGTCAGTGGGTTTTACAAACACTTCTGTGAAGATCTGATGACTTTCAGCCATGGGAGCAATGATGTCGAATGACTACTTCAAGATTGCAAACACCACTAAAACAAATTCCTGAGAGTCCCAGCGCTCCACAGCCCAATACTGGTAGGCTTTATACCCTTCTAGACCAGCCTCTCACAATCAGATAAGTGCCTTCTGGCTTCGTTAGAGGTGTCTTCAAAAATATCCGGCGCTGCTGACGTAAAAATAAAAACGATAGTTACAATGTATGGAACTGCAGCTACAATGGCTTTGGGATTTAAGTCAGAACAGTGGCACACACACACACACACACACATTTACACAGGATCACAGTGGGTCCAGAGTATGCTTGACATCCTGAAGCTGTGTGATTTCAGCAGAAATAAATAAAATAATTACATTTAAATAGCTGTTAATGGAATTGTTTTTTTCCCGCAAGTAATTTTGGACCTATCTTTGGTTCTGTTTATCACTTTACAGAGCAGCCATCGCTTTCAAATATCATGAGAAACAGATATGTTTTTATGAGCAGCAGAAATATCCATTTTTTATGTGCTAGTTATTGAAAAGCAATTTAAATTGTAAATAAATAAAAAAACGAGTGTCCAAATTTTTTACTTGCACTGTACAGTGATACCATATTGATTTTTAGCAGCTTCAGGTCAATAACATCAGAAGGAAAAGAAAAAAAAAAACAAACCTGATCCAGTAACAAAACTGTGCTGAGAAATGACCTGAAGGGAGCTGGACGTTTCTTCATTTGAGTGAGACGTCCACACGATCCGCGCTCCAGTTAAAACAATGCTCAGTGTAAAGTGTAGTAGTTTTTAAAGGTGAGCTATGAAGCCAGTGTCAGTGTCTGTATCAGCTTCTAGACGACGCTAACCCAGTAAACGATTAGCCGTTGATTCAACGTTGAAATAACGTAATGACTGCCGTCTAATCAAGGTTCTCTTAAGGTTGAAAATGAAAGTCGAAAAGACGTCCAAACAAAGACATTGAAAAGACGACTATTAGACGTATTTTGGACGTCCATTGACGTTATTAATTGGTCCCGAAATAAATTACTTGTATAAAATGCGTTTTTGACGTCCACTGACGTTATCGATTGGTCACCACTTAACTAACTTATTAAGATGGAATTTGGACGTCCATTGATGTTTAAAATATGTCCTTGATGGACAGACTACTTTTAGACCTATTTTGAACATCCAGGGACGTTCCTTGTTTACTGGGTAAAACACCAACATTGTAAAATGCCATATTGCAATCTGTGGAGCTGTGTGTATTAAAAAGAAAGAAAAAAATAAAATACACAAACACACACACACAAAAAAAATTCTGTTTTGAGGGAAAAGCACGTCTCAAAACAAATGTATTATTGTCACAAACGAACGGAAACAGACAGATGTCAGAATCGATCCATAACCGTCCTCAGCTAAGCACAGCTAATTAGCTCCAAACTGAGCTGAGCCAAAAGTGTCCCAGCACAGCACAGCGACAGAGCTCCCACATGCTCAGCTATTCAAGCATTGCCGTGTGTGTGTGTGTGTGTGTATGAGAGAGAGAGCATGTACATGAGTGATGCATTGGATTTTCTTGACTGAAATTCGCACATAATTAATCATTCCCACACAAAGCTTCTCCAAAATGGTACATTTACAGCAGAAGGCGAAAACCTCCATTGCTTCCAATGTAAGTCAGAGTGAAGAGACTTTATTCCAGGTTTCTATGGGGGTGCTCTTCATGACACTTTCATACAGTGTAAAACAGATCCCGTGTTTAGCTCAGATCTATCAGCTTCACTGACAGTAGAGACTGTTTCTCTGAATACTCTATCCCCATTTCACCCTGTTCTTCAGTGGTCAGGACCCCCAGAGGACTTTTCTCAGTGCTGAAGTGACACTGAGGTGGTGTTCGCACTTGTATGAGTGGATCAGTTACAGCGGTACCTCTAGGTCAGTGCCCTGTGGGGTCCTGGGTGGCACGGTGGCTTGGTGGTTAGCATGTTCGCCTCCCAGCGCTGGGATCTTGGGTTCAAGTCCCATCTGGGTGGAGTTTCCATGTTCTCCCCGTGTCTGCGTGGGTTTGGACCTCCCACAGTCCAAAAACATGGAGGGTAGGTGAATTGGCTTCTCTAATAACTGTCCTGGTGTGTGAATGAATGTCTGTATGTGTGAGCCCTGATATGGATTGGCGCTCTGTCCTGGGTTAAACCCTAGTGTGCCCGATGCAGTCCTCCAGGTGGACGGTCGTTTCTGGTTGAGAGTACGCTGTGCGCGTTTGGCTGCCGCTTCTCGCCAGTGTGTGTGTGAATTGAGCGTTCTGAGCAGTGTAGATTGTAAAGCGTCCTTGGGTGTCTAGAAAGGCGCTATATAAGTGTAACGATAATAATAATAATAATAAAGAACAGGGTGAAATGGGTATTAGAAAGTATTCAGAGAAACAGGTGGACTTCAGACTGTAATTGTAGAACTACAAAGTTCTCCTGTGTGGTCAGTGGAGCTGATCAAATGGACAGCGATTGTAGATACAAGGTAGATGTTCCTAATCCAGTGATCGCTCTGTGTCAATGCTGAGAAATCTCTGTAACAGCACACACCACTATGGAGAGCTGTCAAAATCAATCAAGAAAGCTGCTGAAGAAACCTAAGCCAGAGCCCTGACCTCAACACCTCAACATTGGAGAGTGGGTCTGCATTTACTTGGATCATGGGGAGCAGAAAATACAGGCACTAATGGTGCTTTTCCACTGCATGGGACCGACTCGACTCGCCTTTAGCTGCTTGCTGTTCCACTAGCATAACCCCCCACCCGCCAACGTGAACGGAGCCAGTGAGGTCACCAAACCCCATCTCTGATGGGAACCGGAAGGTTTGAAAACCACAACAACAAGTTCGCCATTGTTTACTTGAGAATTTGCCTGTTGTTTTTGCTTTTTTAGACTGGACACGGCTCTAGTTCTCACAGTTCTCACTGCCCCGGTTCTCATAGATCACTTTACCTTGTTGTACGTATGGCTTTCTCTAAGAGATGCATGAATACTGACACTGGTAATGGGTATTTGACGGTACCGTGTTCATTTACTCATACTCGTAATCGCAAAGAGGCTCCGATACCGACATCCGATACCTCGTGCCTAGTGCACGGTCCTGCGCTAAAGAGCAGACAAATCAAAATGTCAGCGATCTGGAACTATTCCACAATCAGTGATGGCAACCCAACCAATGGCAACCCAAACCCGAGGGCAGTGAGTATGCCGCACTCAAACAAGGTGGGTTTTTCTTTACTCAAAGTGTAAATGTTTTCCCATTTGCGAGAGCACTGCTCGTTGCCTGACGTGGTTTTTCCTCAAATTTGGGATTGGATCCGACGCTGTCGCTCTTAAATAAACACTGCCAATAAACAAACACTCCCGAGTGCAGAACTTCCCAGCCGTGATCGTAAAACGGAAACTGTCTTCCCAAAGATACACCACACTGTGCAAATGCATAACAAGTGCTTGCTGCAGCTCATGTTACTAATTCAAAGATTGATACCTAACTGATCCCAGAGGGAGTCTCTAATTATTGGTGATGTAATGTAGTAAAGTTTTTAAAAACAGAGAAATGATTTAATTAATAATTACACTATTACACAATGCCCCTGATTGATTAATTCTAAGTAGGCATCCGTATCGGTATCGACGAGTACAAAAATACACATTTGTACTCGTACTCGGTTGGAAAAAAATGGTATTTATGCTAATTTTTTGGAGATTTTCATCAGCCACCGACCCAAGGAGCATTTGAACCTCTTCAGAACCCCTCAGGGGAAATGTTACAAGCAGCCGTTGTGAGTCGGATAAAAACAAACGTGAAAGCTGCTGTACCTTCTGAGATTTTACAAGCAGTGAGTTTGTGCTGGAGCTCTGCATTTCGTGGTGATTGACAGGTCTCTCTGGCCAATCAGCACTCTGCAGGGTTTACACGTCACGATTAAGTACCTACTCAGGGACTAGAAAAAGCACCTGGATCCAGGCAGCAGGTAACAGATTCGGCTGGAGGAAAAGCAAACGCCGAGTCGAGTCGAGTAGGTTCCACGCTGTGGAAAATCAAATAGCGGACACAGTAACATCTGATCGATTTCATTTCTGTGTAATTATTTTTTGATTCCTGTGTTCTAACGCTGGCTGCTTTGACTGGAAATAAAGTGCACAAAGGCTGGTCTCTGACTTTTGCTCGTGAATGTGTGACTAACACAATGTGTGCTTTATTACAAAGCCATTACAAAAGTGTGAAAGCACCTTGCTGTAAATGGGTTGCCTCTAGAATGAAAAAAGGTTTTGGTGTCTAACAGATATAGTCACCAATCAAGGCTGGCACACAGCACACACACTCACTGAGACACACAGAACACACACACAAAACAAAAACATTATACACCAAGCGCTGAATTAATCCGCCCTTAGATGGAAAAGCAGAATAAACAGTGTAAAGGGGCAGATCGATAATGTCCAATCAATCCATTAGAGTTCACTAAAGATGTCAAATTCTGCATCGCTCCGTAGGCCTGATTATACCAGCACCACATTAATTCAGCTGATCAATGAAAGCAATCTTTCACTCATAGAAAACTAAAGAACATCTTTTTCTGGTGAAACTAAAACGTATTAAAACATTTGAAAACACCACATTCCAGACACTGCAAAGTCAAAAGTCAAAGTACTTCCCTCTCTTTCACACTTTCTGTCACACACACACACACACACACACACACACACACACAGTCAGCACTGAAATACACTTATCTATGCCAGGCTATTAAAGCAATAATTTGACAAAATCCAATTCACACAATTTTATATAAAAGTACAGACAAAACCCAGACTTCAAAATGTCTGCTGCTAGACCCGGGTGGATACGAACGATGGGTGAATATGAATATCAAAAGGTTTTATTTTTCTCAATAAATGATATGCATTAGGCTTCTTATGTTGGAAATGTTGCCAAAACTGCATTTCCTTAAGAAAACACAAGATGGTTGCAGAGCTTACATGCTTCACTAATGTCGCTATGGTATTTCAGGTGGTTGCTAAAGTGTTCCAGGTGGTTGCTATGACAGCTGCTAGGGTATTTCGGCTAGTTACTATTAGCGGTGCAAGGATTGTGGATTATTTTTAGATCACACTCCACGTTTATATATATTACATGTATATTATTACGATATATTTACGTTAAAAATTCCCTCAATCTTGACACAGAGCTGCAGTGGAAACATACAGACAGAGCTTCTGTGTTTCTTGTGGATTAAACCATGACGGAGTGTAAACTTCCTGCCACTAGCTAGTGTCAGTGGAGAGCGGAGTTCTATCTGTGTCTCATATAGACACAGGCTGAGGGTTAAAAAGGAGATATCCTGCAGTGAGTGAGCGATGGACTCAAGTAATAACTTTTAATGGGGACCGGACAGTGTCAAAATAAAAGTCACTAATGCAAACAAAACTAACACAAAATACTGCAACATGGACCGTGCACTCCGGGGGCCTGTGAGGCCAATCAGGACTTGGGGAAAGCTCTGTAAATGCGTGGCTATGCCCTCTTCACTGCTGGGGTTTGTTTGGGAGTGTTAATGGGGTGTGTAGATGCGTGATCACTATAATGTTGTTATAATTTAGAATGGGGTGAATTCTGTGATCACAAAAGGTTGAGAAACACTTTTCTCATTTGCTTTAGCACTGGCTTTAGCCAATCCAGTGTGGACTGTGTGTGGTCATTAGTATGGGCTGTGCAGACCGCCTGCCATTGTTATGAAAGTGTGTGTGTGTGTGTTGTGCAGAGGTCAGCAGCAGCTCCGGTCAGCTGCGGTGGAGGCCAGTGATTGGACACTATGCTCATTACATGTCGTGTAGTCAGGGCATGTTTAGTTGCAGTGGTATGCAGGGAGCATGTCTCAAATGTTCTGGGTTTTGGCTGAGGCTCCTGCTGCTAAATATATACACTGTAGTTTGTAGACGTCCGACTGTGCACACTTTGTTTAATGTCCATAGACCTTGGGAGGATAGAGAAGTGGAATGGCGTTCTCTGTAGTGATGGAGCACAATCCAATACCTCTGGGATGAGATGGGGGCATCATCCATCACCAATACCTGACTTCACTAATGCTCTCGTGGCTGAATGCCATCAAAGCCTCACAGCATGAGATGTTCCAATACCTAATGTAAAGCCCAGAAGAGTAGAAGCTATTACTGCAGCAAAGGTACTCCATCACTCTAAATAAGGCAGTTCCACAGTTTTACTGCCCAATGCTGGGGGCTTTATACCCCTCTAGACAAAGCTTGGCACTGGGCAGAGTGACCTTAAGAGCATCTCATTCTATTGGCAGAGCTTTATTATGAAGATAATACACACTGAAAAATGGTGTACACAATGAGTCGACCACTCAGTATTACTTACTGAAAATGTTGAGGTAAAGAATAAGTTGAGACTTCAGAATATAAATGTTTAGGTTTCATTAATTCATTCATTACCTGTAACCCTTATCCAGTTCAGGGTCGCGGTGGGTCCAGAGCCTACCTGGAATCAGTGGGCGCAAGGTGGGAATACACCCTGGAGGGGGCGCCAGTCCTTCACAGGGCAACACAGACACACACACACATTCACTCACACACTCACACCTACGGACACTTTTGTGTGGCCAATCCACCTACCGTGTGTTTTTGGACTGTGGGAGGAAACCGGAGCACCCGGAGGAAACCCACGCAGACACAGGGATAACACACCACACTCCTCACAGTCAGTCACCCGGAGGAAACCCACACAGACACAGGGAGAACACACCACACTCCTCACAGACAGTCACCCAGAGGAAACCCATGCAGATACAGAGAGAACACACCACACTCCTCACAGACAGTCACCCCGAGGAAACCCACGCAGACACAGGGAGAACACACCACACTCCTCACAGACAGTCACCCGGAGGAAACCCATGCAGATACAGCGAGAACACACCAACTCCTCACAGACAGTCACCTGGAGCGGGATCGAACCCACAACCTCCAGGCCCCTGGAGCTGTGTGACTGCAACACTACCTGCTGCGCCACCGTGTTAAGGTTTCATCAGTATCTAAAAAGACATTCTACCAGAGGTTAATTGATTAACCTTGGTTGTTAAAGGGTTAAATTTATTAGCAAATATGTGCTGAAGCTGACAAAGTTAACGTCGACTGATGGAGAAGACAAAGTGTGGTCAGTATCCAGAGATCTGAGCTTTAACAGTGGAGATGAATGAGGGTTCACTATTTGGCAAACAGCACGTCACTGTTGCACTTTCTATCTATGTGTTATAACTGATAATTATTAATAATAATTATTATTATTACTTATTATTGATAATTAATCAGTTATTAATAATCATTTATAAACATTTATAAGTGTAGTCTTATTTGAAAGTGGTACCAGTTTGATTTAATAAGTAATTAGTTTCATAACTGTATATAACTCAACTGTATTTGTTTGGGTTTTTTTTATTGTTTAGTTACAATAACAAACCTCAGGTCCATTTTTAATAAGCGTGTTTACTCCAAACAGCTCCTAGAGCACAAAGGAAAATGTTCTTAAAAGATTTAAGGTGGAACGTAATGTTAACGTTGTTGACAGAACGTTATTAAGCACCGTTTAATGTGGAAATATCCTCTGAATATTTCTCAATGTAAAGTGGAGGGAAAAAAAGCACTGCAATATAGTTATAGCATCATTTAAGGTGGAACGGTGAGCTTCACGATTTAAGATGGAACAAGCAGTGAGGGTGTACGTCTGGCTACAATGTGGTCTTTGCCATTTAACCAGCACAGAGCATAATCAGTGGAGTTCATTAGCTTACCCCTCTGTCCTCACTCACTTCAGTGTGGTTCCCAATCTCACATCCCTGTCCCGATTTAAGCACCGTCACTCCACCATGTTTTTTCTCTTGACACAAAATAACCACGGCTGGCAGAGCTGCGCCTGTGAGACTGGGTTTACGCTGTGTGTAACTTATATGAGGTTTTTAAATCAGGTTAATTAACATTAAAACAGAGTCACTACCCGTCAGGATTTTTTAGCCGGATCTACTGTGAAAGCAGTAACCTTTAATATCTATAGAAACATTCGAGCACTTCAGTGTCCACCTCCTGCTGGTATAAACATGGAATACACATAGGGTTAAGGGATATTATGGCAGTATTAATTTTTTAATGCTACTGTATTTAAAAGCTGCTGATGGGTTTCTCCTGCTTGGCTCAGATGCTGCTGGACTGGAGGGGAGTGTGTGGGTTGCATAAGAGCTATGTTACAGCGCTTTAGTGGCTGTTTGAAAGAGAGCTGTGGTCAGTGGGACTGATGGAGGTGCAGAGAGGGCAGTGAGGGAGCAAGAGAGAGGGACAGGCAGCGAGAGAGAGGAGAGAATAGAAGGGTAAAGGTCTATATTCAGGCGAGAGAGATGCACAGCCCCAGTGTAATTATAATTCCTAATTAGCTTAATCCTGTATATGTGTGAAAGAGTCTTCCTTTCTCTTTCTCATTCTTTCTCTATCGCTGAATGTCTTTCTCTCCGTTTCTCTCCCTCTGACCCTGTCTCTGTAAAATCTGTCTCTTCCCTGCTCTCTCTCATTAATGCTCTCTCTCTCTCTCTCTCTCTCTGTGCAGTGAATAATTTCTCTGCAGACTCTGCCCTTCTTTTCCTCCTGCTGTCTTTTGACAGTGCTTCATGTTTTTCTTCTTCTTTTTTTCCACACTGCCCTTCCCCTTCCCCTTGCAAGGACTCCCTCTTGCCCACTGTTTCCATTCTCTCTCTCTCTCTCTCTCTCTCTCTCTCTCCCCATTGCTCCACAAACACACAAACAAACAGCTGCCTGTATTCCCTGGATGTCTCCCTGTATCTCATCTCCCAGCTCTACACACACACACACACACACACCATATATCACCAGCCCAAACAGCAGTGAAGTGGAACAACAAACCCAGCAGAAGCTGTAATCAAGTGAGAGGTCTCCTGATTAAGCTCAGTTTGTTAAGAACCCAACAAGGTTGGTACCAGACCCAGAATCAGAAATCCGCTCATTTAAATCCATCGCTTGTATTTCCCAGTGGGCAACAGCACCATTGGTTCACCAGCTGCAACCAGCAGAACCGGAGCCGTCAGTGTGCTACCACTGTTTTCTATCAATATATATATAACCTAGAGTCATAGGAAAAAAGAAAAAAGGCTTTCTTTATTGTTGGATGCACCCTGTTTTATTCTGAGAACTTTTGCACACTTCCTTTCTTTCTTGTTGTTGGCAGTTTGTGACACACAATCAAAAACTGCACATCTCTGCCATTTGACGCTGGGATTCCTAAGACAGCACAGCTGGGTGCACTCAGTGGGTGGGTGGGATGGTCCTCCCCCCCCCACCTTATAACACAGCACAGTGCCAGCCGGTGCAGGTGTCTGTCAGCTGATGTGACAGACCTGGGGAGTCGGCGCTCTCCAGAGTGTTGGGCTGCAGAGTGACGCTGCATTAGCAGCAGTGTGAAAAGAAGGAAGCACGTCTCGTGGGAAGCTAGTGCTTGAACCTTTTTCTCCTGCTGTTAGTGGCATCGTCTGTGGTAGGGGGAGTTTAATCAACAGTGATTGCGTGAAAAAGGCTCAAAACCGTGGTAAAAAGTAGCTAAAAGAAAGTGGCTTTTCCAATCACAATTTTAAGTACAGCGGAACCTCTACCTACGAACTTGATCCGTTCCCTGACCCGGTTCGTAAGTAGAAAAGTTCGTTTCTCAAGTCAATTTTCCCCATTTAAAATAATGGAAAAACAATTAATGTGTTTCAGCCCCCACCCCGAAAGTCACCCTTTTTGCACTGATATATTTTTACAACACTCTCAAATTAGTAAAAAAATACATGTAGCGTTACTAAAAATAAAAGAGAAATACAGTGGAAACAGTAATAAAAAAGAAATAATAAAGTTGTAAGTGGTTACACATCGCTACCTTGAAGACGTGACGACTGGCTGGAGGAGTAACACAGGCACTGGCTGTATGACGGGAGGTGGGGGGTGGGTGGAATAACGGAGAGTAGGCGGTGAATGTGGGGAGACGAAGCGTAGATACGGCTTAACTTCGCACGAATTTCGATGTCTGCTATTTACACTAATGCTAAATTGCTAAAACTACAATGTGCTAATCTTAAAAGCTCACTCCAGTCTGGGCGCTGGGAGACTCGCCTATTGGGGTCAGTGGCCATTTCCAGCCGCAGGCTCAGGTTCGTTTCTAGAGTCATGGTTCGTTGGTGGAGGCAAAAAGTATTCAAATGCCCGGTTTGTATCTCGGAAAGTTCGTTAGTAGAGACGTTCGTTAGTAGAGGTTCCACTGTATATTATGTATTATCAAACGGAGGGTGCTTTGTGACATCACTGGTAAATAACAGTTTTCTCAACCCACTGGTTGATGGAGGTGTAATCAAAAGGCAAACAACTGTCGGAAAGGTAGTGTTAATTTTGGCAGCTCCTCTTAGCTCTTAGTCTAGTTTGGTCATGTATTTTTAAAGGTTTTACTATTTTACATGTATTATTTATTAACTCTCATAAACTACAGCTTAAAAAACATGTTAACATCCAACACAGACACACACACACATTCACTAACTCACTCACACCTACGGACACTTTGGAGTCGCCAATCCACCTACAAACATGTGTTTTTGGACTGTGGGAGGAAACCGGAGCACCCGGAGGAAACCCACGCAGACACAGGGAGAACACACCAACTCCTCACAGACAGTCACCCGGAGGAAACCCATGCAGACACAGGGAGAACACACCAACTCCTCACAGACAGTCACCCGGAGCGGGAATCAAACCCACAACCTCCAGGTTCTTGGAGCTGTGTGACTGCGACTCTAACCTGCTGCGCCACCGTGCCGCCCTCTTCAGGTACATTCTGCATTTATTTTACATTCTACAAGTTCAAGGTTCACTGCAAATCGAGATGAATCACTGGCCAATCAGTTGATACAAGTGACTCTCAGATGCTCAATGAATCAGTTCTTTAGTGGTCAACTCCTCATTAACATTCCCCTCTGTGCTCTCAACACCCTGACGAAAGCAAACAAGCCGAGCATTTTCCTGTTTATATTTCTTTGTGATTTTTAGTTTTCAAATCAGAAATAACGGGTCGTTTATCAGTCTGTCACAATTTACTTTAGTTTGTATTTGTAGATGATGAACGCAAAAATAATTTGTCATAGTTCTTGTCTTCAAACGATTCTTTGTATTTAGTTTTTTAAGTTTTCTTTGTTAAAAATAGGTTGTCAATGAAAGAAACACTTTACATTTCAATCAAAGATTACCAACAAAGTAAGAATCTTCCTTTTTAATCCCACGATGATGAATCTTTAATGCGAGCAGAAACATTAAGGTTGTGATCTCACGCTGATGATAATGACTATAAATGCTTTAATGAGCTGGATGTTAAAAAGCTGGATGTCAGTGTTCTCCGCAATGACAAGGAACGCAAACAGAGCAGCAGCCAGTGACTCAGTCCGGTGAAAGTCCTTGACTCCCGGAGCCAGCCGTATTTTAAATCTCATTAATTCAGCTGAAGGGTATAAAAACCGCGGAGTAAAAGGCCCTGGAGCCGGAGCTGTTGGGCAGACTGATCCTGATTCCTACTGATCTATTTCTTTCTTGCTTTACTTTTCCAGAATGGATGAGGTCAGCAGGTGAGCCTTTCGCTTCCATGAAGAACAGAGTGAAAAGTTGTGTGGGCCATTCATTCCCTCACATCCTCTTTTCTCCGCCGCTCGGTGCTGGTGGAAGCTGTTCAAGGATTTCTTCTTTTTTTTCCAGAAAGCACTGTGAGAAATTCAGCTTCGGCGCCAACTTAGACTTCACCCCCTCCACATTCTCAGATGCAGATAAACACTGTATCTAGATTTTACTCGACCGTGTTTTCACTAATGCGTGTAATTACTAATTACCTTGGGGAGGGAAAGAAAAATCATTAAAACGAAAACGGTGGATGCGGTGAATTATGTGAAAGTCAACATGCCGACTGCCGTGAGACACACTCAGCACCAAAATACATTTTTGAAAACTGGTATCAATTTCTATGGCTGTAAACTCTAAATTATAACAAATAAGGCAAATTAAACAGAATCGGTAATAGAATAATTTGATTATTGAAATACCAACATTAAAAGGACATATTATGAATAATAACCTCATTTGCAGTGTATTGCACATTAATTTGTGGGTCTAGCGCTCCCCACAAACTAGGAAACAAGACCAACGAGTCATTATTCTGTGGTCTTTGCCCCTTATCTCCAATCACAGCACTGGACACACAGAGATGAGGTTAAACAGATCACAACAAATGCAACAACCGTTAAGAATACTGAGTTAAAATGAGAACAAAGATGAAAGAAAATCGAGTCGAATCTGCTATAAAAAAAAACGGTGGCGCAGCAGGTTAGTGTCGCAGTCACACAGCTCCAGGGGCCTGGAGGTTGTGGGTTCGATTCCCGCTCCAGGTGACTGTCTGTGAGGAGTGTAGTATGTTCTCCCTGTGTCTGCGTGGGTTTCCTCCAGGTGACTGTCTGTGAGGAGTGTGGTGTGTTCTCCCTGTGTCTGCGTGGGTTTCCTCTGGGTGACTGTCTGTGAGGAGTGTGGTGTGTTCTCCCTGTGTCTGTGTGGGTTTCCTCAGGGTGACTGTCTGTGAGGAGTGTGGTGTGTTCTCCCTGTGTCTGTGTGGGTTTCCTCCGGGTGACTGTCTGTGAGGAGTGTGGTGTGTTCTCCCTGTGTCTGTGTGGGTTTCCTCAGGGTGACTGTCTGTGAGGAGTGTGGTGTGTTCTCTCTGTGTCTGTGTGGGTTTCCTCCGGGTGACTGTCTGTGAGGAGTGTGGTGTGTTCTCCCTGTGTCTGTGTGGGTTTCCTCCGGGTGACTGTCTGTGAGGAGTGTGGTGTGTTCTCCCTGTGTCTGTGTGGGTTTCCTCTGGGTGACTGTCTGTGAGGAGTGTGGTGTGTTCTCCCTGTGTCTGCGTGGGTTTCCTCCGCGTGACTGTCTGTGAGGAGTGTGGTGTGTTCTCCCTGTGTCTGCGTGGGTTTACTCCGGGTTCTCCGGTTTCCAAAAACACACGTTGGTAGGTGGATTGGTGACTCAAAAAAGTGTCCGTGAGTGTGTGAGTGAATGTGTGTGTTGCCCTGTGAAGAACTGGCGCCCCCTCCAGGGTGTATTCCTGCCTTGCTCCCAATGACTCCAGGTAGGCTCTGGACCCACCGCGACCCTGAACTGGAAAAGGGTTACAGATAATGAATGAATGAATGAGTTGCTGATCCTCGCTCTACACCGCACTAGTGTTAAGGTGAACAATGAGTGGCTCGTTCTCATTTAAAGGAACAGCTGTTCTGATCATAATTTGGCCCACATGAATGAATAAATCTCTCTCAACTGAGTATTTTCTGAAGGAGTCACAGCAAAGAGTGGGGATAGCTTCATTAACGGGACAAATATGCTTCAGGAATCTAAATACTTTGACTTTTTAACTTCTCATCTTTAAGCACCTCCACAATATTTTTCTCATAAAGTGGAACGCTCTGAAATCAAGGTCCTGAATCTATTCTTTGACAGAGTTCCATTCGAATAGGCATCCACTGAATGGTGCATAATTGACCTTTTCTGGATGCTCTGACCACATTACCTTTACTCTTTACTTAGGGGAACATCCATGTTTTCAAGGATTTTGCTTTTGGGTGGCTTTTTCTATGGAATGTGTTCAAATGAAGGCTTTGCTTTAATGAACGCTGTGATGGAAGCAGTTAAAGAGGCCACAAACTAGCATGTGATGTTACTCATTTCATCTGAATCCCATTGGACCAAAAAAAGTTTCCTTTCGCCCAGCAGCATTCTGTCACTACATTCCCCAGCATGTAAAACACAAATACGCCAAACAACCATAGTACGATAAACAATGACAAAGTAATACACAGAGGCTAATGAATACAGACGTGCTATCCGGCTTCCTAGCGGTAGCTTTAGATGTGTGCCATCCTTCTGCATTAGCCAGCTGGTGGGAAAGGCGCATTTCAAAGAGCTCGCTCGCATGTATCTACTTGAAAGCACTTTTTCAGAACTTACTTCCACCTTAAAGATACATCATCAAAAGGGGGTTTTCTTAGTCTTTAAAGCAAGAAAACATCACTCTCTAAAATGTCGTGGCACCACTGGAGAAGCTGGGTAGGCATGTGTACCACAGATGTATCCATGGTTACACTTTTCATTTTTGGCTAGAGTGCTCTTTTAAATATTGGAAGTATTGGTGTATTAATAAATACACATAAAAGGCACTTTTGTGTACTTTTCAACTATATTTATAAAATTGGAACTGAGGAATTCAGAACCAATTCAGCAGCTTTTGGGACCAATTCCTGAAGCTTTTTTATTTATTTTTTTTGAAAATATGCTTAAAATGTAACACTAAAATGTAACTGTGAGCAGTTGAATTGCTGTAAAATATAAAAAAAAGAGAAAAGAAGTCAAGTGCAGTTTGACTTTGACACTCTGACAGATGTAGAGTGAAAGGTCTATGGCCACTAATGGGCCATAAACATGCAAAAATCATACAAATACGACGTACCACTGAAAGAGAATTTGAACATTGAGCTCTGATGTTCATTCATTTATTCATTATCTGTAATCGCTTATCCAATTCCGGGTAGCAGTGGGTCCAGAGCCTACCTGGAATCATTGGGAGCAGGGCGGGATCACACCCTGGAGGGGGCGCCAGTCCTTCACAGGGCAACACAGACACACTCATACATTCACACACGGACACTTTCGAGTCGCCAATCCACCTACCAACGTGCGTTTTTGGACTGTGGGAGGAAACCGGAGCACCCGGAGGAAACCCACGCAGACACAGGGAGAACACACCACACTCCACACAGACAGTCACCCGGAGGAAACCCACGCAGACACAGGGAGAACACAACCGGGAATCGAACCCACAACCTCCAGGCCCCTGGAGCTGTGTGACTGCGACACTACCTGCTGCACCACCGTGCCGCCCTGCTCTGATGTTTCTATATCAAAATTATCATCAAAAAGAAGCAAGGCAAACGGCCTATATTTCAGATTCAGCACCTTCTTTTAGGCCAAACGTTTAACAAGATAAATTAGGTTAATACCTCGCGGGTCAAACCCTCTCTCGTAGTACCAGGTCAATCACTTTTCTGATTTTTCTGAGACTGAGTTTCAAAGTGCAGACATTAGCCAAAGCTTTTGAGAGAGGTGTATCCTTGTAAAGCAGCTCAGACCCCTGGGTTTGTCAGGAAAGGGATAACATTTAGACAAAACTGTTGAGAAAGTCACACGTCCTGTTGACCACAATGCTCCCAGCCTTGTCTCTCAGCATGTGTTCTCATGTGCTCTCAAGTTACAGTCTCAAGTTCTTGCTTGATATCCTCTTCCACTGGCCAAGTTCATTTTCATTTCTTCATCTTCTATAAATGATTGGGATCGTGGAGGTTCTGGAGCCTCCCCGGAATCAGTAGGCACAAGGCAGGACACTAATATGTTACAGTACATACTATGTCAAGGTTGGACGGTATAAGGGTAATGCCATGTACAAGTTATAAAGTTATGAAGTTATGAAGTTTGTGTGGTGTGTCAAATTTCTGTTCTGTGCTTTTTAGTGCAAAACAAAGAGCACATTTATCTGGATTTACGAGAGCTACAGGGAGGGGGCGCTGTGGGAGCTCACTGACTGGTGATGTCACACCCTGACAACGCAGTACCCCACCACAGTTGTGAGTTTAGCGCTTGGGAAAGTTGTGAGCTTGGGTTAAAAGAGAGAGGAATAAAGCTGAAAACAGACAAAATACTCAGAAGACCCTTCACACTACTTTGTGCTCGAAGGTATGAGGTGTTATCTTCTAAATATGTGTGTTTTGAGCCTTATTTCTCTTGGAAAATCATCTACTGCAGTGTGCTAAACCACAAGTGTCTGTTACCTAGCCAGCTATGCTTCTAAACAAGGTAGAACCATCTTGTTTCACATATTCTTTATACATTTTCTGGTCCCAAAGCACTGTTGGGCTGTTCTGAGCTGAACTGCACAGCACCGAAAACCCTTCACACTCACAGATATGAGGCTCAAGCAGCCTGACAGTGCACCCCAACCCCCCCATATACAGTGTTCATTTGTTTTTAGACAGTAAAATGGTATGAAAAATGTGGATACCACCAAACTGTGAGTCTGGCAAGCTAGTACACACAAAAACAGCATACTACAACATCTCTTATTAACAGGATGTGATGAACTGTTGCTATGACAATGCATGACATACTAAGCTGCAAAGTTTGAACCTGAAATATTACACACTGTGTAATGCAAAGATTAGTTCATAAAAATAACACTGCACTAATAAAACAGTGCATTGTATGTCAGATAACAAAACAATTTATATCTGATCCAAGCTGTCTATGTGTAGTAGCATTACGTTTATATTCTCTAAAATGAACTATGTAGAGAGAAGGGCAGTATTTTCCAGATGTAAGGACACTGCTCTATTTTTGTTTCCCACGGGAATGTGGAACTCAAAAACGTACTCATTCTAAGTATGCATTTATTTGGTATGCTCAAATATTAAGTGTGCAATTAAGACACAGCTCCTTTTACTTTTCTGTAACATATTGTAGACTAAGTGTTCCTGTTCTGATATTTCTCCTCATGTACAGACCTGATTTGTTTCTCGTAGTTGGCTCTGGATATTTGCCCCCAACTACAACACTCTCCTCTGACTCTCCACCACTCACTCTCCTCCTGCTGATTTGCTCCATTACTTCTTTGGCTCTGGAGTTTCTTTTTTTAACCATGAGCATCTGATTAGTTTCTGGAGGTGCAGAGAATTAGGCTCATATATTTACAGTTTCGGATACATTACATATAACAATGTGAGACACTGGGAAGATAAAAAGGCTAATCATAATTAATCAAAGGGCTTAGTGGAGTGCTGTAATTTGGATCTGAAAACAACAGGTACTGTCACTTGCTGTGATCTATCCTTTTGTAGGTGTTCATCCACATAGACACTAAGCATTCTGTTAACAATGCTTTAGGCTCATCTGGTTCTGTCTTCTCACTATCACTTATTGATATGCTAATGAAATTGGATGTCAGCTTTCTGATTGGACGTGAGCTTGCAATGTGTCCAGATGTGCATTTCTGCCATCTGTTCAGGTAAAACATGTAATGAAACAGCAGTTTTATGCATGTAGGCAATTACTTTTTGGCCCGGTTGGCCTTCCATAATGGAAGAAAATAAAGGAATAACATGAATACATCAGGACAGCGCTAAAAAGATAATACGAATTAGAAATGCAGTTATATTTTACTGCATTATTTAGATGTTTGCACCTGCTCCTCTAACAATTCTTATGATTGGTTGCATTCAGCCTGACAAAGCCTACCAACCCACACACTGTGAAACAAGCCCACCCAACCAGTTGAAACGAGTTGATTTATCTAATATTGTGCTGCACATTACATAGCATGCATAGACTTTAGAATAGTCCCGCCTCTCTAATAGTCCCTCCAATCACAACTCTGGACCTGTGTTAATGTGAGTGTGCAAAGACGAGGTTAAACAGAGCAAAACAAATACAACAAGATCAGAGAAATAAGAGCGCTGTTTAAATACGGAAAAAATGAGAAGGGAGGAGAAAAGAGAATTAAGCAAAAATGGCTAAAATCCAGAGCTTCTGCTCCTCGGTGAACAGCCATTCTAAACAGGGCTGTTAGACAGGGGGAGAACGCTGCTGTGGTGTTTGATCCTTGAGCTAATTCCTAATTTCAAAGCATGTCACAGATGTTTCATTAAGAAAATTTGAACAATATGTTCCCTTTAAAGGCTCTGATTATATTAATATAATTTACAATTTTGTACATGAAAAACTGCCCATTTGTAATACAGCAAGGAACATGGTGGCAATGTAACAGTGACCCTGTCTGTATCGTGCAAATGTATTACAACACACTCACACACACACACACACACACACCAAATCAGCAGATAAATTTGGAGCCCGGAGAACACGTGGCTGTAATTGGGAAATCACAAGACGGGCGCAGGCTCAGCCCGGGTGGATTGCAGAATTAAGCAATCACAACGGCACATTGTTGCTGGCGACAGAAGTGGGAGTCAAGTAGCTCAAACTGCCGGCGCTTTGCCTTCGCCTCGGCTGATGGCAATACCCAAGTAAATTGCCCGGGTGGCTGAGTGCTACATTGATTGGGTTCTTTTCGAGCCTTTCACAGCTGTAACCAAGCCCCGCCACCCCTACCCCCCCCCCACCCCCTCAACCCCCACCCCTCCACACATACACACACATACACGCCCTTTCACAGTTGACAGACGGGAAGCCAAAGACGGCAGCCAAACAATCCGCTATGTTTCCACACGGAGCCATTCAGCTAATTTAACATGCACTCCGTTTATGAAAAAGAGCCTCCATTGATTTTTCTATTCATGTGCACTTGTTGGTCAGGACATTCCATTGTAGCTGCTCCACTTCCGAGGGGGCTTCTAAAGTCAGCGTGATGTAAAGTGGGTGCATGTCAGGGGGTATGTTGGTGGGGGGTTATGATTGGCTTCCTGCCCTGATGCACAATTCCACAGTCCCCAGCATCCTAGCACCTCAGGCCTCCAAACTCCCACTTCTATCTGCACCAACACCACCACCACCACCACCAGCAGCAGCAGCAGCAGCACCAGCCGACTCCAGCTGCATTTCATCTTGTTTTTTGAGAGCTGCGCTCTCCCTGGCTTACACAAAGGCTGTGGTGCATGGCGCCTGCAGTTACAGCCCGCTACATTCAGCAACAGCACTTTAATGCACAAAGGCCAACGGCTCAGCCACAGCCTGAAAGGCACTGACAGTTCCTAGCCGCCTTTGTGCCTTTTTTACACAAGCTACGGGGACTATTTGGGCTTGATGCACATCAACACACACCTCTCTCTCTCTCTCTCTCTCTCACTCTCTAGATGTCTCTCCATCTCTGACAGGTTGCATAAGCACATTCATTCAGCAATCATGGCCAGTATAACGCCGCCGCTGTCAACACTTTTACACAGCCATCTATTTTTAAAAGGATGCTTGTGTAAGGCCCTCCTTAGCTACCTTCCATTTAGGCATATTGAAAAATGGAAAACATTATTACATATGGTATTAGATTTCTAAATAAAGATAGCACCACTTTGATGCTAGTCATCAGTAGAGGACGAACACTGGGCCCATATCAGCAGCTAATGCTAGATCTAATAAAGGAGCCCAAATCCAAACCACTGTAACAAATCTACTATGAAATAACACATAACAACTGTGTGATGTCTTAGTTGTGTATTTCTCCTATGGGATTGTACATTGTGCTTAGAGTGAGTATTGTGACGGTGTAATATATATATTAATAAACAGAAGTGTGGCGGCACGGTGGCGCAGCAGGTAGTGTCTCAGTTACACAGCGGGTTCGATTCCCGCTCCGGGTGACTGTCTGTGAGGAGTGTGGTGTGTTCTCCCCGTGTCCGCGTGGGTTTCCTCCGGGTGCTCCGGTTTCCTCCCACAGTCCAAAAACACACGTTGGTAGGTGGATTGGCGACTCAACAGTGTCCGTAGGTGTGAGTGTGTGAGTGAATGTGTGTGTGTCTGTGTCGCCCTGTGAAGGACTGGTGCCCCCTCCAGGGTGTATTCCCGCCTTGCGCCCAATGATTCCAGGTAGGCTCTGGACCCACCGCGACACTGAACTGGATAAGGGTTACAGATAATGAATGAATGAATGAATAAACAGGAGTGTCTCCGTGCTCTATTTCTAAGTGCATGTATATGAAATATGCATTATCACCCTGCAAACTAATGACTTAGACTAAGCAAGTAATTAATATTTTCATTATAGAAACTATTATAAAATATTTTCACCACAATTTATCTCCATAGCACTACAAACCTCATATTTATTTAATCAAGGCAGTGCCTCAGAAATGAATTCTGCACCTGTAGCTTTGTCACTAACTCGGCAGAATCACCATTTCGCTCGGTCCGCTTGCAATAATAAATGAGGTGAAATCTGTTTAATATTCAAAGCCTAATTACTGTTCAATACTAGGCCTATTCATCCTTGGAAACCAGAGGCAAAGGCACTGGGAAGCGAGATACAGCCTTGGAAAAGAAAAATAATAATAATAAATTGTGATGTACATTTAATTAGGCCCCCACTCAACACACTGCCTGATTCTGTATTTTTTTCATTTACTGTAGGCTGCTTTAGACCAAAAAAGAAATAAATAAACACATAAAATAAATATATAAATAAATAACCCAGGAATCTAACAATGTCCACTCGGGTCTCTGGGGAACCCTTCCTTCTAACAGGCTGTACAAGGAGCTACAACGGACGGGAGGGTGAAAAAAATAGCCGTGACTGACAGGCGAACAACGCTAAGGCCCGCAGGGAGGCGAGACGCAAGGAAGGGAAATAAAGAGGGAGACAAAGAGGATGTGACGGAGAGATGGAGGATACTGTATCTATGGATAACAGGTTGTAGATCATGAAGCCAAAAAGGTACGATTTTATGCCTCCTAGTGAAAACGTTACACATACCAGAGGCAGCTTTACAGCGAGAGGTCCAATGAAAAGTGTCCTTTAAACAAACTGACACCATGTGAAATGTGGGCAAACACGGTATTAGCTGTGACAGTGGTAATATATATATATATATAACAATGCACTTGTAACACAGCTGTTTCTCAGTACTGCATGCATCATACTAAACAATGACACATTACAGAGGCCTGTAAATAACAACAATGTACAGCAACTGCATCAATCACATAACACCAAACAGCTGATAGGCCATCAGCCCATTATGACATCATCCAATGTTCCCCATGTTCATTTCTAAACAAGACATAACAAGGCAGGTAGTGTCGCAGTCACACAGCTCCAGGGGCCTGGAGGTTGTGGGTTCGATTCCCGCTCCGGGTGACTGTCTGTGAGGAGTGTGGTGTGTTCTCCCTGTGTCCGCGTGGGTTTCTTCCGGGTGCTCCAGTTTCCTCCCACAGTCCAAAAACACACGTTGGTAGGTGGATTGCCGACTCAAAAGTGTCCGTAGGTGTGAGTGAATGTGTGTGTGTGTCTGTTTTTCAATACATACACATATTTCTCCATGCTTTAAGCTCATCTTTGCTCTCTCAAATAAAGAAGGTGATGGGAAAAATTCTAACGACTTAGCGCTTAACAAGAAAAGCAGCACAAGTCAGAACGAATTTTGTTATATATATATATAATATTTTCAGACACAGTCAGCCCACAAAAACTGACTGGGTGGTTTTATTTGACAGTGTGTGGGCTGGTGGGCTCCAGATCCCCACATTAATGTGCAACTTCAAATAGTCGACATTTCCAAGTCGAATACATTTACCACAGTCAAACAAGAAGGGATCTGAAGAAGGAGCTTTTTTTTTATTTATTTATTTAGTGTTGTTTTTGGAAGGAGGTGTGTGGGTGGTGTTCCAGTGTCCCGACTGTTCGAACCAGGACGTGGTGTGTAGTTTCCTTCACTTGTTTTATTTTCCTTCCTTCCTTTTTTTTCATTTTTCCAGGAAGAGGAAGCAATCCGCAGAGGCTTTGAGAAAGAAAGAAGAAAAAAAGCACAACTCATAGAGAGAAGACTGGAAGCGTTCGCTCTAATAGCAGAGGACAGGCTCTCAAGATCAACCCCACCTGCTCTTACAGAATCAAGAAGAAAAAGGTGCAAACCAGCTACAACTGTTCAAATCTGAAGCTTTTGACTTTGATGCTCTAACACTGCACTGAGGTGTTATTATACCACAAGCTGCTGTTAAGAGATACGGACCGGGGCGCTTTCTGTCGGCAAGGAAGACTCGGAGGCTCCGGAGGCTTCCTTGAATAAAGAAAAACGTCAGTAAAGTTCCTGGTAGTGGGTTTATACACACACACACACACACATATATATATATATATATTCATTCATTCAATATCTGTAAGCGCTTATCCAATTCAGGGTCGTGGTGGGTCCAGAGCCTACCTGGAATCATTGGGCTCAAGGCGGGAATACACCCTGGATGGGGAGCCAGTCGTTCACAGGGCAACACACACACACACATTCACACCTATGGACACTTTTGAGTCACCAATCCACCCACCAATGTGTGTTTTTGGACTGTGGGAGGAAACCGGAGCACCCGGAGGAAACCCACGCAGACACAGAGAGAACACACAACACTCCTCACAGACAGTCACCCGGAGGAAACCCACGCAGACACAGAGAGAACACACCACACTCCTCACAGACAGTCACCCGGAGGAAACCCACGCAGACACAGAGAGAACACACCACACTCCTCACAGACAGTCACCCGGAGCGGGAATCGAACCCACAACCTCCAGGACCCTGGAGCTACCTGCTGTGCCGCCCACACACACATATATATAGTTTAATTGTAATATGATAATAAAGAGGTATAACATATGCACCTAAGTCTCTAACCAATCAAATAATATGTGATTATATCCAGTGAGCATCTTGGCCAATGGCAGACGTCTGAATTACGATATTCACCTGACCCAAAAATGATCGGTATTTTTAAAAATGAATTCATTTTTTTTCATGTACATATCATATTCATAACTGCGCAGTCAGAGTGCCTGTGGATACGCATTGACAAGATGACAACAACGTACTGTAACCAAGATAAACTGCATCACATTATGTCACAGCATGAAAGACAATATACAGCATCGAGCGAGAAATGTTGACTAAATTATATTAGACGTATTACAAATACAGCAGCCATTTCTTATTTGTTCTCTTTATTCCCACTATATTTATAACAATTGTGTAAAAATCACTCGTTGATGTACGTATTTGGGCATTAACTTTGCTTCCGATGATCTGATTACAGATGATCCAAATTAACCCTGAATTTCCAGCTCTGGGATGTGTTTGAATTCATGATTAAAGCCGAGGAACGTTCGTCAGAATCTGGGAAATGCTATTAGAGAAAATAACAAGATAAAAACATTACAATTCGGGTTAAATCTCATGCTACATTTCGACTCGCTGTTGAGCTGAGCCCATTAGGCCAATATTAAGCCAAAAGGAGGGCCTTGAAAAAAAATTAAATAAAACCCCACAGCACAAATGCCCCAATCTTGTTTATCACATAAAAATTCAACCCCCAAAAAATGAGGAGAAATGATGAGAAATTACGACAGCGATAAATCTTCCTCCGATTAGTGGCACATTACAAGAACTGAGGGCCCCAATTAATACGGCCCTAATGCCTGGCTGTAACTCATCCATTGAAAGCTTAGAATAATTGTTCTGATAGGGATGTGACACTCAGACAGAGAGAGACATAAATCCTCGCGGCTCTCCAGACAAGGATGTTTTGGCAGCGAACCAGATTCTAAAACAGTGCCCTGGCGGACAGTTGGCATTTGATACCCTGGTTTTAAAACGGAGCAGAAGTTCACCGTTCCCGAACGACTCATCTTGGATTTTGAGAAAAATCGCAGGCTTATTTTGAAGACGGGAAAAAAGGCCCTTCTGCCTCCGTCCAAAGTGGACGCCTGGTGAGAATACACAGAAAGGAAAAAGAAAAAAAAAAACAGGAAATCTTTTGTAGTCAGAGGTCCGTTTCAGTGAGCGCCCTTAAAAAACGACCCCGGATATTGATAGCTTAAGTCTAGACAAAAAAAAACAATGACATCCACAGCGGCAGACTGGGCTTCCTGCTGCTCCCTCGTTTGGGTCGACAGGCTGAAATAATGTGAATGTCAGCCATCCAGTCGTTTCTGGCCTGTCTAAACTGTCACTTCCCATTCATTTCCACCGGCTGTGCTCTAAGATGCCTGTTGTACAGTACGTACGGTCTGAAATAAAGGATTAATAGAAGGCCTCCTCATAAGTCAATGACGAAGGGCGCTGGTTATAACGGGTTAAAGAGTGTAGGTTAGATGTGTAGTTCTATTAAAGCTATCGTTATCCTTGAAAACTCATGCGTCAGCTTTGTGTCTGTACGAATATATTAATTTCTAATATTTCTCCAGGTCCCAGAAAAAACAGATGGACAACAAATGGAGGACAATAAAGGTTTAATTTAATGTAATAAACAAACTGTCCTTGATTTTTAATGGAGAACGCAAACACTTAAAGTTTTAAGGTGTACCCGTCGTGCCCCCGGTCTCGTTTACGGACACTAAGGCAACAAGGGCTGTTTTGAATGGTTTATATGATGTCACAATAAAGAAATTTACATACACTCACCTATTCAGTCTACAGCCCTTTAGCCCCACCCACCGACACTGAAGCGATAAGGACCATTTGAGCCCAAACTGTAGTTTGCGAAAGAGCCAGCCAATCAGAATAGGGCTCATTTCCATATCGCTACTGTTTTTGGCGATTTTCATCTGTAGACATAACTAAGATCTCATTATGAATTACTAGAAATGGTCCAAAAACAACAACATTCCAGTGACTCTCAGTCATTTTCGCTTTTCCTGTCGTCTGTAAAGCTACGTTTCCAAGGACACAAGGTATAGACTAATCAACCTGAACGTGTTCTTTAGAAAATATACTGTAGATAGGTCTAAACAGATCTACATAACATCAAAACAATGTTCTGAGTATTCTGCTATCCGTATCATTTCAAGCTTGTACAAGTAGAAGCACATTTTTGGAGCTGTGTAGAATATTTTCCAAATAAATAGGGAAAAAGCAGAACATTTCACAATACATTTTCCATGGTGCAAAAAATATTAAGCATCCGAATGCTTATTTGCGGTCCCGTGTCTTCGCTGACGAAAACCCTTGTCTATTTTTAAAAATGTAGAATCTAAAGAGGTGTAAACGGACCTCAGAATAATAACAAAAAGACATGAGAAAAAAGTAGGATGATGAATCTGTTTATTAAAAGTCTGCAGCCCAACGCTTGCAGCTTTGTGGCTGTGTTCACTGTGGGTGGATGAGAATATCTATTAATTCAGAATCTAAATGAGCTATTCATTTGCAGCCTGTAGTCTAAGGTATGGATTCATTTACAGCTTCCTCTATTCATTCACAACTCACGACCTAAAGTATTCATCAATGTACCGTCTGCAGTCTGCATCTACAGCAGTCTATTCATTTACAGTCCCGAGCATGTGCTAATTTACAGAGTGTAGGTTTGAACGTCCATGCAGTCTGTAACACACGAGTTCGCACAGGGACCTGTAGCCCACGGCTGAAGCCTTTAGGCCCGGAGCTCTGTGCTATTGAGGGGATTCTGATTATGATGAGGACGGGGTCCTGTCCTTTAGGCCCTGTGGAGCCAGACCACTGGGCTCTGATGCGGATGTAATTTACTGGAGGAGTCTATGATCAACAGACAGAAAATGAAGGACACTGTTATAGAAAAGAAGGGGCGAGAGACCTTTACTCTCACTGTCTCTCTCTCTCTCTCTTTTCAATACTAGACACTAGGGTCTATGTGGCTTCTTAATCCAAGGCAGGTTAGCACACCACTCACGCCGCATGTCAATGGCCAGCACTGAACAAGGTGGCTCCAATGAACACCTCAGTGTAGTCTAAACACGAGCGCGCCACCAATACCCAACGCACCGCACGAGCGCACCACCATTCCTGCACCTGACGTGCAATCGCCGTTAAAAGCGCATCACGTCGTGAACATGTGCCATTACACCGTACGTTAAAAAAACGTTGTTTTTTTTTACAATACAAGGCTCAATGCCAGACTATCCTCAATACATACAATATTTTTAAATAATAAAATAAATATATAACAAACCTGACATATGTCCTTTATACATACAACATGGGCCAAAAAAATAGGTCTGAAAGTAACGGGGCTAGAACGTTTTAGAGACGCTGCGTACTACAGATTGGCAACGAGAAAATGCACGCACGCGCGCGCATGTTTGTGCATATTAATACACACACATACATGAATATTCATGGTGAATGATATAGGCTACACACAGTTACACATCTACACAAATACACTAGTGTCAAAGGCGAAGGAAGAAGCGTCAACAAAAGCAATACCTTTATTCCTCCAATCTCTCCTTCCTCCTTCCTTCTTAAGTGGGTCTCTCATTCATTCCTCTCTCTCTCTTTCTCTTCTTCTCCCTCTCTATCGGTCTCACTCTTCCCGTCTCTCTTCTCCTCCTCTCGCGCTCCCCCGTCTTCGTGCGGATGCATAAAGATTAAAAATTTATAAACCTCTTGCTCTCCCTCTCTTTCTCCAGCTCTGTCTCTCTCTCTCTCTCTCTCTCTCTCTCTCTCTCTCTCTCTTTCTCCCTCAGGTCCCCTTCAGAAAGACGACGAAAAAGACGAATTGGAGAGAGACTGGACAGAAAAACAAAGGAGTCCGGACGGAGACGTGGCGCAGGACGGGGACACGTCCGACATTTTTTTTTTTGTCCGTTGGTCTCTCTCGCTCTCTCCGGGCTCCCTCGCGCAGCGCGGCGGGAAAACAGACCCCGCGTGAGCGAAGCCTGCCGCTAAAACTGAGGGGAAGTGAAAAGGGGAAAAAAACGGCGCTTAAAAACCGTCTTTTCGGGTCCGTTCGAGAGCGAACAGCGGCGATGAAAGCTCTCGGACACTTTCCGCAGCGTCAGTCCTGTTTATAATGAACACACGGAGCAGAAACAGGACTTTTTGAGTCGTGTTTTGGTGCCAGTACCGCGGCTGTTTTTTTTTTCCCGCTCTTAGCCTGGATACGTGCTCCTCAACTGCAGCTCGCGCCACTGCAGAGCCATGTAGTCCTTCGCTTGGTCGCTCTCTCTCTCTCTCTCTCTCTCTCTCTCTCTCACACACACACACACTTCACTTTCTCTCGCTCTCTCTGTCTCTCCCACATACACACTCTCTCACACACACATTCAGTTTCTCTCGCGCACACACATACTGTCTCTGTGTGTGTGTGTGAGGGAAATAAATGAGGCTATATCTCTCTCAGTATTCTTTATCTCACTAGCACATGGGCTCTAATGTTTAAGGAAACCTTGACACTTGCTACATTGAAGCCTAAATGTCTTAAGGCAGAGAGGACATAGGCGACACAAAGTGGGACGTGTCAGCAATGCAACACATTTGAGTGCATTACCTTTATGCAAATTAGGAGCGAAGCAATATGCCAATAACCAATGAGAACCGAGCATTGTGGAGTCAGCTTTACTCTGCCACTGTTATTTGCTCCTATGTCTCAGACCTCCTTGGCCTATACAATGTGTGTATGAACATAGGGTTAGGACTGAATTGCAGTGCACACATTGGGACACGTATGATTTTAGTTCATTATAACAGAACAATTAATACGTTGCATATATTTTAAGCCATTTATTTATGATCTCACAGAGTACATGACGGATATATGTGTATATTGTATTATGCAAAAGTTAGAGACCCCTTTTGTTTATTTGTGAGGAGTTTGGTGTGTTCTCCCAGTGCTTGCATTGGTTTCCTCCAGGTCCAAAAACACACCGGTGTGAGTGCATGTATGACTAAATGTGTGTGTTGCCCTGTGTTGGACTGATGCCGTGTCCAAGGTACGCACCACGACTCTGGCCTGGATCCAACCCACGTCTAAGACATCATTTGAACACATTGAAGTTGTGGAAAAACTGCCACAGCTTTGTTTTTCTGTCACAAATGTCTTTGAAAAGAGCTGAAGCTGTTATAGGAAACGAGCAAATGCACTAACCAGTGAGAATATAGTATTGTGTTTATTCGTGTAAGGATTTATTGTATTAGCCAATCCTCAGAAATGAATAGTTTGTTGGGAAAATGACAGAAATCCTCTTTCTGTGTGTGTACAGACGGTCCCTCACTGTATTATACACATGTCCCAGTAAATTCAAATGCAGAAGCACAGGCCATGTCCTTAATAAACCCTGCATACACGCTGCAGTGGAGGTAATTAAGCCTGTGAGTGAATGTCCAAGGCTTCACATTTGGATGTAGACAGCAGTGATAATCATCAGATTCCTTCATGTGGATGTTGGGGTTTGATGGACGGACACAAGGACGAGTGCGAAAGGCTTATGATTTCTGTCTTTTTCTCCACAGACTGCTCTCATATTTCAGCTTCTGAGCTTGGCTTCTGTGACTGATGCTCAGACGCGCTTGAAAAACGGTACTGTATGAGAAATAACATCATTCATTGGTCTCCTGTGGCTGCTTCATTCTGTTGGGGCTCCATTGTTTTGTTGTTTATTATTATTATTATTATTATTATTATTATTATTATTATTATTATACATTGGTGCAGCAGGTAGTGTCGCAGTCACACAGGGACCTGGAGGTTGTGGGTTCGAATCCCGCTCTGGGTGACTGTCTGTGAGGTGTGTGGTGTGTTCTCCCTGTGTCTGCGTGGGTTTCCTCCGGGTGACTGTCTGTGAGGAGTGTGGTGTGTTCTCCCTGTGTCTGCGTGGGTTTCCTCCGGGTGACTGTCTGTGAGGAGTGTGGTGTGTTTCTTCCCGTGTCTGCGTGGGTTTCCTCCGGGTGACTGTCTGTGAGGAGTTGGTGTGTTCTCTCTGTGTCCGCGTGGGTTTCCTCCGGGTGACTGTCTGTGAGGAGTGTGGTGTGTTCTCCCAGTGTCTGTGTGGGTTTCCTCTGGGTGACTGTCTGTGAGGACTTGGTGTGTTCTCTCTGTGTCCGCGTGGGTTTCCTCCGGGTGACTGTCTGTGAGGAGTGTGGTGTGTTCTCCCTGCGTCTGCGTGGGTTTCCTCCGGGTGCACCGGTTTCCTCCCACCGTCCAAAATCACACGTTGGTAGGTAGATTTGTTGACTCAAAAGTGTCCGTAGGTGTGAATGTGTGTGTATCTGTGTTGCCCTGTGAAGGACTGGCGCCCCCTCCAGGGTATGTTCCTGCCTTGCACCCAATGATTCCAGGTAGGCTCTGGACCCACCGCGACCCTGAACTGGATAAGCGCTTACAGATAATGAATGAATGAATGAATGAATGAACGTGTCTGGCCTGTAGGGCCTAGTTTAACACCTCCCTCAGTACACTATTAATTAATAATTAATACATCGATTCATTTACTAATAGTAACCTGACATGTAAGACATGGCATGTCAAGACTTGTAAAATGCTTTTTAAATAAATCATTATTTGACAGACCTGTATTATTACGTACTCCGGAGACTGGCTTATGAGACGGCAGCATGTGCCCTGGTCACTAAGCTCTGAGAGAGGGTCTGAAGGACTGATTGAAGGTCTGCAGAGTGTTCCCCCACCCCCCGTCCTCAGGGAAATCACACACAGAGGTTACACATGTTCTTTTCAGAAGTAATAACACTGACCGATGCTGGATTCATGCTTTTTACACTATAACTGGGCTCTTAAATATCCATTAGCATGGTGCTATAAGATGTTAATAATTAATCGAACTGATTAATGAAATAAAAGTGTTAACGTGTAAATTATTGATTTAACTCTTTAATGATGCTTGCTGTGTAAAGAATTGTTAAGTTCAGTTGCTCATTATTACATATTTACAGGAGCTTGCCCCATAAGACATGGTTTGACAGTGAGTTGTTCATTAGTAGTCAGTTAATTAAGTCATTTATTAATGAATTCACCTGTTTACTTTGTTAATTAATAGGAGCTCGGTCTATGAGACTGTGCCAGAGATGATTCATTAATAATTTTTTTAAAATATAGATGATCCTCCGCTGTAAGACCTAGTTAAGCATTAGCTGATGTAGCATTAGCGTTCCATAAGGAGGCGGCCCTGTTGTACAGGGGTCATGTCCAGGGTCTGGGGTCAAAGGTCAAGTTGGGTGTGTCTGTGGCCCAGCTGTTGGGGTTGCACTGGTCAGCGCTCTCCTAGCACAGGTCCCAAGCCTGAACAAGAGTGTGATGATCTGCTGTGGCGACCCATCACAGGAGCAGACCACGGACAAACAACAGCGATGCCAATACATTAAGTGGTTACTTAATTCTTTCATTAATTAATTTCTATGGTAATAAAGTCCTAGCCTGTGACATATAGCTTTAAGCCGCATTATTTATGTTTTTTGTTGTTCTCTGTGGAATAAAAGGGATAAATATTTCAATGATCTTAATGGATCCATTAAATTAATTGGTTGATTAATTAATTGACTGGTGAGTTAATTACTGCCTTTATAATAATATTAGGAGTTTAGCTTGTGAGAAATTACATGAGATGACTGGTCATTTACTGACTCCTTCTATAACATAACAATAATAACAATAACAATATGAATTTGATAATAATTTACTGTACAATTGATTAATGTATTTGTTTATTAATTTGTATTTAATGTTGTATTTCTATAAGTTTGTTTAACAGTTCCATTGCCGACTCATTCAGTGACTAATGACTGTTCAGTTGTTAGGGTTCAATGCAGTGAATTGGTTCTCTGCATTTAACCCAATCCGTGCAGTGAAACACACATTTACACACACTCTAGTGAACACTAGGGGGCAGTGAGCACACAGTGAGCAGTGGGCGGCGCCTGGGGAGCAGTCGGCCGTTAGGTGCCTTGCTCAAGGGCACTTCAGTCATGACCTGCTGCCTCTGGTGATAGAACTGGCAACAGGCCATGGCTGCCCCTTGATCTGTTTATAGTTGTTTGTAAACATGCTGGTGCACTATTATGATGTCATAATACACACACAGTCATAAGTAATAAATATTCAAATACATGTAAAAACACCACACAGAGCGACCTAAAGAGACTGGGTCCTATTTCTGTGCTTTGTTACCACTGTGACCGGTGAGTAACTCAAGAGCTGACACAGGAAGTGTGTGCACTGGTCACTTAGGCTTGGCTGGTGGTCAGTGACATCCCTGAGATGACTCTGTGGCCGTTTTTTTGTGTCCTTTAAGTGAGTGTCTTACACTCCATTTAAGGGACAAAAATGAAAGGCTTTAGGAACTTTTCTAAGAGGTTTTGATGACACTCGGACATAGAAGCATTAGCAAGACCAGGTACTGATGCTACATCAGCTCTGAGAAGGCGGTTCCACTGCTCCACAGACCAATGCTGTGGAGGAGCAATACACAACAATGCCAGGCCCTAAGGCTCATGTTTGCTACTGTGAAAAGCACAGGAACCTGTATTGCTTTGCATCATTGTACACCCCCCCCCCCCCACCTCACTCTTCTTTAAGATCGTGTTCACGTCCCTGCAGCCGCTGCGTGTGATCTGCTGACTCGTCCGTTTGCTCTCCGACAGGTTAAAGCAGGGAAAGCCAGACTCGCTCAGCTCACTCCCAAGGTCACCAGCTCCATGTTTTTACCAGCTGAGGACCAGTCTCACAGCCTTACCGTCAGCCCCCTTCAGCCGCGCCGTCACGTCAAATGTCAAAGAGGAAAAAGCTGTTCTATTCGAGAGACCCATTTACTGACCGTTTACTTACAGCACTGCGCCCGAGTTCCAGCTTCGTTTATTCCATTTCCAGTCAAAACAGCCATTAAGGAGTAATGCAGTGATTCAGAGGCAGACAACGGAGTTTATATATAAAACCGAACATTACCCACACGCTTCAACACCTAAATATAATATTAAATCAGTCAGTATTTACTGTGTCCTCCCAGGGCCTTAATTACAGCTTCAGCGCACTCTAAGACACTCTTTTCCAGTTTCTCAGGGTCCACGTAGTTACAGAACAGGATTAAAGTGTGAATTGATGTTGGGGTGCGCTCAACTTTGACATTAGTTACTACACTACATAGTGCATACTTATGTTATTAATAGTAATAGTGTTACGTGAGCAATGACAACTCGCACTTCGCTCTTAAAAATAAAGAGGCTTTAAAACCTCTGCCGCACAGCTCCAAGGTCCTGGGGTCGTAGGTTCGAGCCCCACCTCAGGTCACTGTCTGTGAAGAGTGTGGTGTGTTCTCCCTGTTTCCGCGTGGGTTTCCTCCGAGTACTCCGGATTCCTCCCACACATTGGTAGGTGTATTGGCTACTCAGAAAGTTCTCATAGGTCTGAATGTGTGGTGTGTTGCCCTGAGATGGACTGGCACCCCCTCCAGGGTGTGTTCCTGCCTTGCGCCCAGTGATTCTGTGTAGGCTCCGGACCCACCGCGACCCTGAACTGGATAAGTGGTTACAGACCCATAAGAGGTTCTTCTATGCATCACTTAAGGAGCCTGTGTCGCACCTTTACTTTTAAGAGTGTACGTTTCCGGCCAGCTTTCAGAGATGTTCGTTCATTCATTCATTCATTCATTCATTCATTCATTCATTCATTCATTCATTCATTCATTCATTTTTTTGTTTGTTCGTCCATTCATTCAATATTTCATTCATCCATCCATTCAGTCATTAATTAATTCATTCATCAAGCCATTCATTCATTCATTCATTCGTTCGTTCACTATTTCATTCATTCAATCATTACTTCATTCATTCATTTATTCATCTTCTGTAAACATCTTCATCCTCTTCTTCCATCAATTTCACACACTCACCCAGTCACTCAAACACTCACACCTGTGGACAGTTTCACACACTCACCCAATCACTCACACACTCACACCTGTGGACAGTTTCACACACTCACCCAGTCACTCACACACACACACCTGTGGACAGTTTCACACACTCACCCAATCACTCACACACTCACACCTGTGGACAGTTTCACACACTCACCCAGTCACTCACACACACACACCTGTGGACAGTTTCACACACTCACCCAATCACTCACACACTCACACCTGTGGACAGTTTCACACACTCACCCAGTCACTCACACACACACACCTGTGGACAGTTTCACACACTCACCCAGTCACTCACACACTCACACCTGTGGACAGTTTCACACACTCACCCAATCATTCACACCTGTGGACCGTTTCACACACTCACCCAGTCACTCACACACTCACACCTGTGGACAGTTTCACACACTCACCCAATCCCTCACACACTCACAACTGTGGACAGTTTCACACACTCACCCAGTCACCCTCACACCTGTGGACAGTTTCACACACTCACCCAGTCACTCACACACTCACAACTGTGGACAGTTTCACACACTCACCCAGTCACTCACACACTCACAACTGTGGACAGTTTCACACACTCACCCAGTCACTCACACACACACACACACCTGTGGACAGTTTCACACACTCACCCAGTCACTCACACACTCACAACTGTGGACAGTTTCACACACTCACGCAGTCACTCACACACTCACAACTGTGGACAGTTTCACACACTCACCCAGTCACTCACACACTCACACACTGACACCTGTGGACAGTTTCACACACTCACCCAGTCACTCAAACACTGACACCTGTGGACAGTTTCACACACTCACCCAGTCACTCACACACTCACACCTGTGGACAGTTTCACACACTCACCCAGTCACTCACACACTCACACCTGTGAACAGTGTCACACACTCACCCAGTCACCCACACACTCACCCAGTCACCCACACACTCACCCAGTCACTCACACACTCACAACTGTGGACAGTTTCACACACTCACCCAGTCACTCACACACACACACACACCTGTGGACAGTTTCACACACTCACCCAGTCACTCACACACTCACAACTGTGGACAGTTTCACACACTCACGCAGTCACTCACACACTCACAACTGTGGACAGTTTCACACACTCACCCAGTCACTCACACACACACACACCTGTGGACAGTTTCACACACTCACCCAGTCACTCACACACTCACACCTGTGGACAGTTTCACACACTCACCCAGTCACTCACACACTCACACCTGTGAACAGTTTCACACACTCACCCAGTCACCCACACACTCACCCAGTCACCCACACACTCACCCAGTCACTCACACACTCACAACTGTGGACAGTTTCACACACTCACCCAGTCACTCACACACACACACACACCTGTGGACAGTTTCACACACTCACCCAGTCACTCACACACTCACAACTGTGGACAGTTTCACACACTCACCCAGTCACTCACACACTCACAACTGTGGACAGTTTCACACACTCACCCAGTCACTCACACACACACACACCTGTGGACAGTTTCACACACTCACCCAGTCACTCAAACACTGACACCTGTGGACAGTTTCACACACTCACCCAGTCACTCACACACTCACACCTGTGGACAGTTTCACACACTCACCCAGTCACTCACACACTCACACCTGTGAACAGTGTCACACACTCACCCAGTCACCCACACACTCACCCAGTCACTCACACACTCACAACTGTGGACAGTTTCACACACTCACCCAGTCACTCACACACTCACACCTGTGGACAGTGTCACACACTCACCCAGTCACCCACACACTCACCCAGTCACTCACACACTCACAACTGTGGACAGTTTCACACACTCACCCAGTCACTCACACACTCACACCTGTGGACAGTGTCACACACTCACCCAGTCACCCACACACTCACAACTGTGGACAGTTTCACACACTCACGCAGTCACTCTCTCTCTCTCTCTCTCTCTCTCACACACACACACACACACACACACACCTTCTCACTGAGTCTGGGTTTGTACAGTCGTCAGCTAAAACCAGACTGCCCCGGGATTAAGGTCCGCTTCTTCTACTTATAAATTCATAAATGCATAACTTCATAAATTCCTCAGTGTGGGGGAGATGCAGGCGCGGAGTTTCTCCTCACTTCTCACCGTAATCAAGGCCTCGGCGCGTTATTAAACTCAATGAAGTGCTCAGTACACATATGAAGAGCTCCCCCTCCTGATGTACAGATACGGCCGGAGTATATAGATCCGGAGGAGCTTCATCCCGACACGCCTCATTACGTCCCGATGAGTTTTCCACCACAGAATACAGCGGTTATGAAAAAAACACAGTGAAAAACAAGCAGCGGCTCCATCGCCCACTTCCCAACTTTAACACATCCACCTCTGCTCATCAGCAGGGGCCAGGCTAACGAAGGGTTAAACCTCATCAACACAAACAACTCAAAAACAAACACTCTGTCTCTTTCTGTCTCTCTCTCTCTCTCTCTCTCTCTCTCTCACTCTCTCTCTCTTTCTGTCTCTCTCTCTCTCTCACTCTCTCTCTCTCTCTCTGTCTCTCTCTCTCTCTCTCTCTCTCTCTCTCCATCTGTCTCTATCACTCTCTCTCTGTCTCTCTCTCTCTCTCTCTCTCTCTCTCTCTCTCTCTGTTTTTTCACCCTCTCATCTATCAGTTTCATTCTGTTTCTATAACTCATTGTTTTGTTACTGTACCTCCATCACTCTCTATGTCTTTTTTTATCAGTCCTTTTCAGTCAGTTAGTCTGTCTGTTACTCTCTCTCTCTTCCTCTCTCTGTGTGTGTGTGTGTGTCACTCTTGCAACATGAAATAGTCCATTATCTGCTCTCAGGGCTAATTGGTGTATTAACGCCGTGCCGTGGGTGACAGGGCGAGCGAGAGAGATGCTGAATGAATATGGATGAGGGGAGAGAGAGAGAGAGAGAGAGAGAGAGAGAGAGAGAGAGAGAGAGAGAGAGAGAGAGAATAACAGTGCGTTCAGGAGAGCAAGAAATACAGAGACATGGAGAGGGAGAAAAAGAGAGGGAGAGCAAGTGTGAGTTAAAGAGAGGGAGGGTGGTGTGAGAGAGAAAGACAGAAGGGGGAGAGGTGGAGAGAGAGAGAGAGAGAGACAGAGAGAGAGAGAGAGAGAGAGAGAGAGAGAGAGAGAGAGAGAGAGAGAAGGAGTCACTGGGGAAAGAGCTGTGGAGGCAGATGGAGAGAAAGAGGGAAAATGCGAGGCCAAGGTAAATCTTTTCAGCGGCACAAGTGGTTGAGAGCGGCGCGGCAAAATGACGAGTGGTGAAAAAAAAAGAATGCTGTCCAGTAATGGCTGTTTTCTCTCTTTTCTTTTTTTTTCAGACGGCCTTCTCTCTATCCCTCTCTATCCCTCTCTATCCCTCTCTCCCCGTCACCACATTCAGCCCAATTATCCACTCTCTCTGGCGCCACGGCCAGCATATGGAAATGCAAATTGTGCAGAGAAATGTTTTTCCTTTTTTCCAAAGCAGAGGAGGGTAAGTACTTCTGGAGGACGGGGGGAGGAGGAGCTGCCTGTGTGTGTGTGTGTGTGTGTGTGTGTGTGTGTCTTCAGAAATAGAGAACATATTTTTTTGTCATGCCTAACTCATACTCCATTCCATTCTGACACACACACACACACACACACACACACACACACACATTCTCAAAACAAGCCGCTGAGTAAAGATGAAACACTCGTAGTTCAGTTAGCTCCAGTGTCGGCTTGTTTTCATATTTCGACTTCTTAATGACCTCGGATTTCAGAGCATTCACTGGTAACTGGAGGAGTAATGTCTGCCAACGTGCTCCAAAACATTGTTCTTCACTGTGTCAAGCGTCAACAACCTCATTCCTTTTCTCATGGAGACGATCAGAGACAGCGCAGACCTGGAATTCCTTTCATGGGTTCATTTAAAGGATCATTAAACAATTTCAGAGGTCTAAAGGGGGCATATTAACATCCTTTTCCACAAGTAAACACAGTCCCGGGGTCGTCATAATGAAACACCTGCGACCTGCTTTGGTCAAAACACCACAAGGCTCCAACCGAGGCTCTTCCAGAAACTCTGGATTTGAGCCGTTTTTGCTCTATTCTCTTTCTCCTGTGTTCTCGCTTTCTCTCTGTATTTATTCAGCGCACTTATTTCTTATTTTCTCATTGTCTCACATAAACATGGGTCCAGCGCTGTGATTGGAGAGACTCAGACGAGGGGGCGGGACCACTCTAAAGTCTCCGCGCTCTACGTTAGATACAGAAAATCCGGACGTCTCATGTTGTCCGATGCTTCCTGACTGAGCCAATCGTCACAAAACTGACTGCGTGGTCCTGTTTCACAGTTTGAGGGTTGGTGGATTCCAGATTTCCAAATGAAGGTGCACATGGGCTGAACAAGTGATGTTGTAGAAAAGGGAGGACTGTGATTGGCTGACAGTGATCGTGCATGTGATCTGGGGTTGTTGGTAGGTGGATTGGCGACTCAAAACTGTCCGTAGGTGTGAGTGTGTGAGTGAATGTGTGTGTTTGTGTGTGTCGGCCTCTGAAGGACTGCCGCCCCCTGCAGGGTGTGTCCCCACCTTGCACCCAGTGATTCCGGGCAGGCTCCGGACCCACCTTACACAATGAATGAATGAATAATAAAAATCTAATAACACATAATAATGTGTGTGAATGAATGACTAAACTGTGCCTGTGATTTCAGAACGTATAAATGTTGTTCCCTTGTTAAGCTGTGGCTGTCACTGTGGGAGAGCTGTAGTTATGGGGTGACTGCAGTAAAAACACTGAGGATGTGTACAGTATCATTTATTACTGGAGCCTGAACATACACTGAGCATGAACACACACACACAGACGCACAGAACCCCATTCTCTTCCTTCACACACTCCTGCCGTGTGTCAGTGTCTCGGCAGGTGGGGGGTATTATAACCCCGAGGTGTGTGTGGATCAAAGGTGCGTTTCCTGCTGGTGACACTGACACACTGTGGCTGTGTGATGACTCTGATAAAACCCTCCGCTCTGCTCCTCCACCTGGAGAGTCCAATCAGATCATTATCATTCCAATCTGACTGTCTCTCGCCCACTCAGCTCTCTCTCTCTCTCTCTCTCTCTCTCTCTCTCTGAGTCTCTCTCTCTCTCTCTCTGAGTCTCTCTCTCTCTCTGAGTCTCTCTCTGAGTCTCTCTCTCTCTCTCTCTCTCTCTCTTTCTCTCTCTCTTTTTCTCTCTCTTTCTTTCTCTCTCTTTTCTCTCTCTCTTTCTCCATCTTACTTTCTCTCTTTCTCACTCTCTCTCTCTCTCTCTCTTTCTCTCTCTTACTTTCTCTCTCTCTCTCTCTCTCTCTCTCTCTCTCTCTCTGAGTCTCTCTCTCTGAGTCTCTCTCTCTTTTTCTCTCTCTTTCTTTCTCTCTCTTTCTCCATCTTACTTTCTCTCTTTCTCACTCTCTCTCTCTCTCTCTCTCTTTTTCTCCCTCTTACTTTCTCTCTTTCTCTCTCTCTCTGGTATTTCTGCTTTCTGTGTTTCCCTCTTTCTCTCAGGTTATCTCTCTCTCTCTCTCTCTCTCTCTCTCTCTCTCTCTCTCTCTCCCTTTCCTTCACTCTCTCACTGTAATGCGCTCAATTAGCTTCAATTATCCGCAGCGCCCCCCACCCATGTCTTTTCCCATAACTTCGTTGTGAACCCCAGTGACTTGTTGACTGACAGTGGAAGGCAGCTGGAGGCAGGAGAGGAGACGTAGCCCATTGCTAATTAGCTCAGATTTGTGTCACGCATCGTGTGGTCAGTTCGGCAGCTAACACAGACAACGGTCATCTCTGCAGTAACCACGGTCCATTAGAACCCACTGGAAATCTCACAAATAACAGGATTGGCGGTACCTCAGCAGTCTGGGACGCTAAAACATCCTCAGTGTTTATGGTGTTTAAATGAAAGCTAGAGTGTGACTGGTCTGTTACAGAGAGCCTTCTTAACGAGGCTTGACTTATTAATCTTCACTTAAATTAATATTTAAAGAAGCAATGCCTTTTAACAATATTTTCATTGTTTGTACAAACACATTTTTGTTTTTTATTATTTGTACATGCTTTTTTTTAAAAATACAACACTCAGAAAATGAAGAAACAATTTGCTTTATTTCATAAATGAACCTGTTTATACGCCATAGAATGGGCCCCACATGGGGGCAGCCATGTTTAATATAGATTTATTCAGAATCTTTGATGCATACAGGCCTCTAGGTGCAAGTTTAGTGATTTTTGGCATATTAAAGCCTAGGAACACTTTAACAATGATCTTGAATATAATGGCAAATGCCTAGCAACACCTTAGCAACCATATTGGACTGCCTAGCAACCACCAACAAACTTTACCAACCATTTGGAACAACCTCTCAGCCTAGCAACACTTTAGCAACCACCTGGGACACTAGAAATGACGAAACAATCTTATCAAAGCCCTAACAACAACATAACAACCACCTTGGACAGCCTAGCAACACCTTGACCACCACATTGTTTACCTCGGCAACTACCTTGGGCAGCCTAGAAAAACCTTAGAGCTACTACCTTGAAAAGCCCAGTAACACCTTAGCAATCATCTTGGACACCATGGCGTGCTAAGGTTTTTGCAAGAGACCTTAGGAACAACTTAGGACATTGTAGCCTAGCAACTCCTTAGCAACTATCTTTGAATGCCTAGCCTTACCTTAGGAATTGTCTGAAATTACATAGATACAGCCTAGGGAACACTTTAGCAACCACATGGGACACTATCAATGCTTTAGCAACCTTCCAGGATATTCTAGCAACAGCTTACCAACACCTTAGCAACCACTTGGGATAAGGACTCTCTCAAAGTCAACTTCAGAGTTTGTATACAAACTTTACCCCTGTAATTTTAATTACAGTTGAACCCTGGCAGGATGACCTTTGTAAACATAGCTCGGTGCGTAATGCACAGGGAGATGGTCAAGCCCATAAACAATAAGAGTTCTGCTAAAATATGGCCCACGTTTTTCGCCCTCTAACACCAGCCATTATAATCACACTTCTGCTTCCAGAGGTCCACCCACTGCTACCTGTCAGAGCCAGAGTAGATTTTAATGCTCCAGTGTTGCCCAAGAAAGTCTAATTTTGTTCACGTTACATCAACACAGAGCATGGAAACTGGCCGTCTCTCCTCATTTGAGTTCATTCATTTTACTGCCCCTTGCCTTGTTATTATCATTAGTGGACAGTAGGCACCAAACGAAGGTAGAGGTGTCCTAACTGCGATGAGTCCAGCCAATTGGTTTCCATAAATCTGTTAGAGCAAAACAAGGACCAGTCTAATTTTCTGTGCAACAGCGGAATGTACAAATTTACTCTGGCACTGACAGGTAAACAGCAGGTGGATCTCTGAAACCCAAACCCAAAAAAAGGTCTGCTGAAAATAATATGCAATAATTTGGCCCACAGCCAAACTAAGCTGCTCTGGTGGGGGTGGGTTAAAAGACTTGGGACCAGCCTAGCTGAGCTTCTCTGCACAGTAGGCCTTCATGAGACATGCTTTATTACCTTTACATTAAAGCCACTATTCCCTAATGACTTCACCTCAGCACCATGGACAGCTCAGCACAGTAATCACTGCTGTATTTTATGGATAAAGCATTGTGGATAACAAGGTATTTCATAGGGCTGTTCCTTCATTCTGGAGAATGCAGTTACATTTTTCCAATTCTTGGGGTCTTTATACTTGCATTCAGCAATGGGCATGGAGAACTCATGTGCAGCTGCTCCAGGGCATTCCCTTGAAGCATCTGGAGCTGAGCCAACTGAACTGTTCTTGCACTTGCAACCTATGCATCCAGGTCAGCTCCAGGCCCACCACAACGCTGATGAGAATCGTTCAAGTGGTTACAGGGGTAGCATGAATCAGTGAAAATGACGTATACATTTGGAACAAGTTAATTCTATGCAACTCACACTTTTTAGTCTTTTCCTCAGCCAGGGACATGGGCTATTAGATCTCTGGCAGAAGTGAAAGATGCGAATAGTCATTAGAAGATTAATTAAAAGTGTCATTTTGTGAGTTTTCAAATTGAACTTTGTAATTACATGTAGTTTATATCATTTTTAAACACGACTACATGAGCATTTCTTCCTGCATTGACACATTCAAGCACGCATGTGATGCTGATGTCAATCAATAATGCAAATAGAGCAGAAATGTATGACAAGTCTATATTTATGGCCATTTATTGCATTATTAATAACAATATATTTTTTCAATTTTCAAACACAAATGTGCTGCAGAGAGGAAGCATAACTTGCGCACCTTCAACAGAATCAGTTTTTTTTCTAATTGAAAACTATTTTACCTGAATTTAAACCATGCTTTTGTTGCCATGAACAACAGCCATGACTTTTAAATGTGAATATGAAGTGAACTTCAGCACCAGAATCAATGGGTTCAGGACCAAGGACAACTCCACTATTTACTGCCATCAGATGTTTCAGAACCATGGACAGTACCATTGCACGTACATTGCCTATAAGCGTATTCATAACCTGCATTCATTTCAGGACCAAGGACAGTTCCGCTATTTAACTCCAACCTCTTTAATGGACTGAGATAAACAAGCCACCCTCTACAGATTCTGAACCATAGTCAGTCTCTCAGAGCCACTGATATTTACTGACCTTCTGCCCATCCGGCCTGAATAGGCAGCATTTTACCAATAGGAAATTTGTACTAATAATGTTGCACTAATAAACATTGATTGTAGCTAATTATCATGCAAATAATCATGCATGCTAATAAACAAGGTTGTAGCCTCCATAATTTTACACAAATTACATGATGATAATTACTTACTAGCATTTTCATACTTCTTTCTATGGCTGCTGGTTACCATACATTTTCAGGTCACTTTTTTCACAAGCCTATAACTCCACAATGCCAGTGAACAGTTGTTGATTCACTGCTATTTGCCATTCATCAATGTGTTCTGACTTCAGAACAGTAGTAGAAGAAGGTTTTTGAATATTTGGAATATTTTCCACCTCCCAGAACTCCAGTAGCACCTCTGTCTGAATTATTAGTACCATGTAGTGTAAGAGCTGTGTTGAGAATGATCTACCACTTAAATACCTGTTCAGAAATGATCATGTGGAGTAGAGAGGGTCATTGGACATCAGTACAAGGGCTGTAAGTTTTCCAGTGAAGTGGGCAGGGAATGGAAGGTCAAGAGGGGGTAATAATATATAGAGAGCGTAGAGTGTGTAGCCTTGACTCTATATACAGTACAAGGTAAACACAAGCAACAACAAACATGATGTGGACAATGTGTACTTCACAAATCACAGAAATATTAGAGATGTGCAAGTTCTTGATCTGATCCCAGAGACTCAGCATTGCACTAGGAGTCATTTGCCAGAGACTCAACATTGCACTGGGAGTCATTTGCCAGAGACTCAGCATTGCACTGGGAGTCATTTGCCAGAGACTCAGCATTGCACTGGGAGTCATTTGCCAGAGACTCAGCATTGCACTGGGAGTCATTTCCCAGAGACTCAGCATTCCAACAGGAGTCATTTACCGGAGATTCAGAATTGGACTAGGAGTCATTTCCCAGAGACTCAACATTGCACAAGGAGTCATTTCACACAGATTCAGCATTCCACCAGGAGTCATTTACCAGAGACTCATTGTTCCACCAGGAGTCATCTCTCAGAGTCTCAAGACCTGACTCCGAATCAATACCCAGACAACAGTCCCAACTCATACTTGAAACCCAGGGATTCAAAACACAAGACTCAATTCATCTTAGACTTGAGACTCGAATAAGATTTGTACCCCAGAGACTCACGACTAAACCTGGGCTCAAACCAGGGATGCAAACCCAAGCCTTGACCCCTGACCCCCAAGCCTTGACCTAAGAATCTTGACTCAGAATTGACTCAGAACACTTGACTCTGATTCTAGAGAAGAACAGACTTTGACTCAACTCAGGCTTGACTTGGACTTGCGAGCTGAAACTTCTAGAACTACATAAATGGACTCGTGAAGCATCTCTGATGATCCGAGGACGGAAGGGTGAAAAATAGGATGTGAAAACCATGCCGTCTCCCTATAGAAGCAGAACCTTAGCAGGGTCTCGCACTTTCAGGATTCTAAAAGCACAGTTTGACCGCTGGCTGACCGCTGGCACACACTGTTGGAAAGCAGCCGCTGAGCCATCGCCTAATGGTCTCCAGAAGAGGCAACATGAAGAAAACAAACCCTTCATTCCAGCCGATGAGACTCGGAGATGCTAGCACAGGGGGGTGGGGGATGGGAGGAGGGGTATGGGGGTGGGGGGGGGGTAAAAGAAGATGGGAAATGGCGTGTGTTAAAAGAAGGGAAAGATGTGGGAAAGCTTTGGAGAAAGTGAAGAAAATAACCAGAGCATTAAACACTGGATGGGAACGTCAGGGAGAGGCAGCTGAGTCAGAATACCTGGCTCGGCCGGCCCTAGACCACCAGACCGCCCAATTATAGAGTCTGGTGGTGCTCTAACAGGCTGGTGGGAGTCAGTAAGGAGGCTGCATGGTGTGCATTTAGAAGTCTACTGGGTCATTCTTATTGGATAGTGGGGGTTTGGGGGGGTGTTCCATCAGCAGCGTGCCGCCCAGATGAGCAGCAGTTACAGAAGACTCCTCTAATGCCATTAGAGGGGCCTAATGAGTTTTAATTGGGAGGAGATCTTAACTCAGAGGTCTAATTGCATCTGATTAAAGACTATATTAGTTTTACTGCTGGTAAATTGGTTTTTAGAGGTGGGAGGGTTTTAGTGGGATCGATGTTTTTCCTGCTGGAAATACACCCCACCCCCCTCCTCTCTTTAACTCAAAAATGAAAGGTGGGATTGAAAGAAAAGGGAGGCAGTGAGAGAGAGAGAGAGAGAGAGAGAGAGAGAGAGAGAGAGCAAGGCAGAGAAGAAAGGAGAGAGTGCTGTGTACACATAATGGAAAGCAACACGGGACAAGTACTTGATATTCACAATCAACCCCGGGGTAAACATTTACATACACCAAACCAACTATTAAAACCATTCAAAGCTGACAGCTGCCTGCACTGAAACACACACACCACACACACACACAGTGGTTATTTACTCTTTTTCCACTGAGTCACAAAACCTCAAAGAGCTTGACACAGCAAAACGCTGAACAGAATGCATTCTTCTGGTGACACACAAAAAAGTGAAATTCACTGTGAATAATTGCACTGCCCTTAATGTGAACTCATACATATTTCACTAAAAGACCATTCCCAGCATTTGCACATTTATTCATTCATTCATTCATTGTCTGCAACTGTTTATTCTCTTCAGGGTTGTGGTGAAGCATTGGGTTCAAAGCAGGGACACACCTAGGACACCACTCCATCACTAACCCAGCTCCATCTCTGACCCCAACCCCCAGCTCCGTCTCTAACCCCAACCCTCAGCTCCATCTCTGACCCCAACCCTCAGCTCCATCTCTGACCCCAACCCTCAGCTCCATCTCTGACCCCAAAGCCCAGCTCCGTCTCTAACCCCAACGCTCAGCTCCATCTCTGACCCCAACCCCCAGCTCCATCTCTGACCCCAACCCCCAGCTCCATCTCTGACCCCAACCCCCAGCTCCATCTCTAACCCCAACCCCCAGCTCCATCTCTAACCCCAACCCCCAGCTCCATCTCTAACCCCAACCCCCAGCTCCATCTCTGACCCCAACCCCCAGCTCCATCTCTGACCCCAACCCCCAGCTCCATCTCTAACCCCAACCCTCAGCTCCATCTCTGACCCCAACCCCCAGCTCCGACCCCAACCCCCAGCTCCATCTCTGACCCCAACCCCCAGCTCCATCTCTGACCCCAACCCCCAGCTCCATCTCTAACCCCAACCCTCAGCTCCATCTCTGACCCCAACCCCCAGCTCCATCTCTGACCCCAACCCCCAGCTCCATCTCTAACCCCAACCCCCAGCTCCATCTCTGACCCCAACCCCCAGCTCCATCTCTGACCCCAACCCCCAGCTCCATCTCTAACCCCAACCCTCAGCTCCATCTCTGACCCCAACCCCCAGCTCCATCTCTGACCCCAACCCCCAGCTCCATCTCTAACCCCAACCCCCAGCTTCATCTCTGACCCCAACCCCCAGCTCCATCTCTGACCCCAACCCCCAGCTCCATCTCTAACCCCAACCCCCAGCTCCATCTCTGACCCCAACCCCCAGCTCCATCTCTAACCCCAACCCTCAGCTCCATCTCCAGCCTCAACCCCCAGCTCCATGTCTAACCCCTATCCCCAGCTCCATCTCTGACCCCAACCCCCAGCTCCATCTCTAGGCCCCAACCCCCAATACTCAACATAACTCTAATCATTGACCTAATTCTAATCTCAAATTTAATCCTAAACCTACCCCAACACTAAACCCATGGGTGCTCAATGTGTTAATTTTGATCGCACAGTCGACGGCACTTTGCATTTCGATCATTGACATCTCATTTAAATAACATGACTCAGCCTTTGCCCACATGAGAATAATTAAGTCTAAATATTGGTCCCCACTCACTGATGATCAATCGGAAACCAGCTTGAGAATTGGTCCAGTAAATAAAGCAAAAAACAAAACAAAACTCAAATGACATGAAAAAGTTGCTGCTCCCCAACCGCCAACTTTTAAACAATTTTAATTAGTCTCTACAACCCAGCCATCTAACAATAACCCCCCACCCCCACACCCCCGCCACCACCCTATGGCTTTTACTGTTTCAGTCAGAGGTATGCACTATAGTTACTTAGTTACATAGTAGTTGAGCATACTTAAAAATCCAGAGTGGATACTTAGGACCAGTGGATTTTTGAGTGCAGTGATATTAGACATCATTGCCCCACAATCACAACAGGAAAATAAATTCTGGAAAAAATTGGCTCAGTCCTAAATAGTGCCCTACAGCCTACATAGTTCACAGATATATGTTCATAGGTAATAAAACTAACACTACATTCAGATAATAACACCATTTACATTTGACTTACACTGTGCACTACACTATATTTGAGTTTTGGTTTTTGGAAACTTGGCAGACAAATTTGGAGGATGTAGTATGTTTATATTTAGTGTAATTGGCCGCCAACTCACACTTTTAAGGTTAGTAGATAATATACAGTGTATTGTATTAGTATGTACTACACAATTTGAACTCAATATAGTAGCTGCGTTCCAAAGCCTAGGCTGCAGCTGAGGTAGGACTGTCCTATGAAGACTCCTTCTTAGTTACCTGATCACACAAATGGAACGGTCCAAGTAGGCTGCGTTGTGACGTCACCAGAAAGGTCTGTCTCGAAGCACTAACGTGACTGTACGTTAAAATAAGTTGCTTTTTTAATTTGCCTATTAATATTATCCTGTAAGACAACACTATTGAAAATATATTAAAACTCATACCTATGTATTGGACCTAAACTCTCAAACTTCATTTTAAACCTTTACATTTCAACTGGGATTATAAATACCATACCACTACACATGTGCTTTGTGTTGTACTGTAATATGCCATTTATTCTTTTGATTAAATATGGGATAAAGACAAATAATTTACTTAATTAGTTATTTTACAGTTATTTTACAAGGCAAACAAACTCAGAAGGTTCGTTTTTCGCCGCGTCTTGTTTATTTTCTGCAACGTGCCGTATGTGCACAGAGAATTGTGGGTAACTAAGTGCCAAAAAGGATATGTCTGTTGCGTCCTTCCAGTCGCTCCGAACATAGGCTGCATTTCTCGGTTGTATACGAAGGATCCTTCACATTGGAACAGCTTTCTGTGACGTAGCGGATGAGAAATGTGGCCAAGGCTTTGGAAGCCAGTGATTATCTGCAGCTCTTGAATGTATTTAGCCACACAGCGCCACCTGCTGGACTGGAGCTCACTCAGTGATGGTAAAATAGCTAGCAATCCTAACCAATAATTATCAGTCATAATGTACAAGTGTAGGAAGGTTATAGGAGATCTTGATGGAATAAGAGCGTGACTCCAATCTCAACCCACTGCTCCGCATCTATCTCCATCAGCTCCAGCAGTGAATCTGAGAGGATCTATAAGACAACAGAGATGAACTCAGACGTAGTCTTTCAGTTATCTCAAATCAGCCTCCCCCCGCCCGTCCGAACGTTACTGCGTCAGGCTTAACTCCTCCATTGTTTCTGTATTTGCAGAGATGAGTTGGCTTAGGGGCGTCTTACCCACTCATTATCTCAGCGGTGGGATAGAAAATCAGCACCCGGAGCCTTAGAGACGAGCCAGAGGAGGAGATAATGTGCCCAGCGCTGAGCCCAGATGAGCTGCCCCCTGTCCGTCATCAAGCCCTTCTTTACTGTACTAATGCACTGCGTCTTATGGCCTAAGCCTCTGGGTATGAACACACACACACACACACACAAACACACGTCCTCACACACGTCTTTGTTTTTATGCTTTCTCAGGACGTATCTCGTACATATGTTCTAAATGATATACCGCCATTAGCCATAACATTAAAACAAGCTGTTTGTATTTTAGGTGCACTTTGTAGTCCATCTGTTGCTCTGCATACTTTTTAGGCCCATTTTCTCCCATGGTTTGGCTCACCATAGAGCAAGGCCAGCGGATCATCCTCAGCACTGCAGTGACTCTGACGTGACATGACGGCGGTATGTTTCTGTGTGTTTTGCTGGTAAAGTGGATCAGACACAGCAGTGCCGTTAAGAGTTTTTAAAGCTACTTTACATCCAAAAGGTGGGCCGATGAGGTAGGTGTGTCTAGCAGAGACAGTGGACAGTGAGTGGACACAGTTTTGTTTGAAAACCCAAGCAGCACTGCTCTGTCTGATCCACCTGTGCCAGTGAAACACACAGTGTCACTGCAGGGCTGTGGGTCCTGTGGGGGTCTTGTGGGGGTCCTGATCACTGAAGAGGAACAAATGGACAATACGGGCAATGAGTGTAGAAACAAGAGGGTTGCTTTAATATTATGGCGAATTCAAAAAGCATGTGCATGAACCCACACACACACACACACACACACGAACCTACACCTTCCCTCCATCAATTTTGTGCTCTCTTTCGAGAACTCTGAAACATTTGCTGAGGATCAGTGGCAATTTAAAGTCAGGGCACCGGAGACTGGGCTAAATTATGCTTATACAAGAGAGTACATTCCCGGGCTTTCAGAACCGGTGCAGTTTCTTAATTGCCATTCTCACCTGACCAATTGGAGGTGGTTGTTTTTTTTTTCCCCCACCTCAAACAACCTCTTCTTCCCAGAATATGAGGCAGTAATGAGCTGTGGGGCGTCCCTTACAACTCGCGCTGCCGCCCTAGAATGGATTCCGCTAATACGCCAATTAGTCACAAGCTACAATTAGCGAAGAGCAGAGCCCCCCCAAAAGCCCACGTCCATAAGCACTACACCGTTCTATGACCATCATCACTCCATTATCCGCACTCTTCCTCCTTTTTCCTTTCCTTTCCTTGATGAGGCCTCGTCCCACCTGCACAGCGCATATTAGCCAAAGCACATCACCCAACCGTATGTGTGTGTGTGTGTGTGTGTGCACATGTGAGCAAGAAAGTATGCGAATGTGTCTACGCGTGCAAGTTGGGGTCTCGCGTTTAAAGCGAGCTGGGAGCAGCTGGACCAACGCAGCGGATCGGCCCGGTGTCCAGACCCAAGAGAGAAATGGGTTTAAAAGGTACAAGCAAGTGCAAATCTAGCATGACCAAAATATCACACTCTACACTTCACCCCCCGCCCCCCACTGCCCCCTTATCGCCGCTGCTCCTGTAGCTGAGACACGGCAACGATCGGAAGCATGCGAAAGTTAATCACCATGCACCCACCCTCCACTTAACTATAAACACTGACCTTCAGCTTGGGCAGGTGATTATTGAGGATAGTTTTCACAGTATTCTCACGCATACGTGGTGATAGCTGATAGGCCAGGGTTGAATGCAGTGCTGTCTGAGGGCTCAAGGGTCACCCAAGGGCATTTCTAAAGGCACTGCTGCACCCCTCTGTTCACCAATCAGTCGTGAGGTGCTGTTAAACACTAAAGAGTTGAAGGGATTTAACACTAAAGTGGGCTTTACCCAGCCATGGATGAGAAATGAAGGACAAATTAACACTAAAATGATTTTTACTAATTGAATTCATTCTGTTTATGTGCACTTTCCTGAACAAATAAAAACAGAAGCAATAATAATCTCCCCAGTTCTGCACTATTTACCACAACCTCATCTCTGTTTCCTCTGACATACACATGAGGTTCACTAGAACTGTGTTGCTAATTTCTGCAGCTCCTAATTGTCTAGAATTAGTTACATACATTCATTCATTATCTGTAACCCTTATCCAGTTCAGGGTCGCGGTGGGTCCAGAGCCTACCTGGAGTCATTGGGCGCAAGGTGGGAATACAACCTGGAGGGGGCGCCAGTCCTTCACAGGGCAACACACACACATTCACTCACACACTCACACCTACGGACACTTTTGAGTCGCCAATCCACCTACCAACGTGTGTTTTTGGACTGTGGGAGGAAACCGGAGCACCCGGAGGAAACCCACGCAGACACGGGGAGAACACACCAATTCCTCACAGACAGTCACCCGGAGGAAACCCATGCAGACACAGGGAGAACACACCAATTCCTCACAGACAGTCACCCGGAGGAAACCCACGCAGACACAGGGAGAACACACCACACTCCTCACAGACAGTCACCCGGAGGAAACCCACGCAGACACAGGGAGAACACACCAATTCCTCACAGACAGTCACCCGGAGGAAACCCACGCAGACACAGGGAGAACACACCAATTCCTCACAGACAGTCACCCGGACCGGGAATCTAACCCACTAGTTACATACATTTAAATCTATTATTTTCTGAGTGCTGTAATATGTATTTTTGGTACAGTATGTTGTTAAAGGTGGCTGTAACCATGAGCTTAATAACCACATCTGTTGCATAGCTGATTCTACACTTGAGAGGGGGAAATAACAGTGAAACTCAGTGCTATCAATCATTGAGGAACATTGATTTTGAACTCTGGGATTATTCACCAACACAAGGACGAGCCCTTTTTAAAAGGCAGGGTCCTTAAAAACCCACTGACGACGATAGGTTCTTCTGTAGACACTCAAAGCTCTGTACTTTCTTTGGGGCGTGAGGGAGTTGCCTCAACCAACACCAATATGCAGCATACTTGGATGATGCAACAGCAGCCAATCCATGGCAGTACACTCACCAAACATCAGCTACTATTAGAGAGAGCGAGAAGGAATGATTGAGCCAGATGAAGATGGAGATTGCCGGGAGGCTAAAAGTGACCACAGTGGCGTTATCCCCAGAGTGTTTTCAGGACATGCCCTGAGATGTGTTACAACCCTCAGAGTTGTTTTCTTTTTTTAAAGGGCAGTGCCATTTATTCAGTACAGTGTCCCTGTCACTGCACCCAAGCATTGGAATCTAAAGAGACGACAGGGACAGCGCCCCCTGTCGGCCTTAGCAACACCACATGCAGGTCTCCCATCCAAGTAGTGGCCAGGCCCACACCTGCTTCACTGGATTTGTGTGTTCTGGTGTTCAACTGCTATGGCTGCACCGTGCTGAGCCCTACTCAAACAATCCCACAATGCACCTCAAAAGTAGTGTACAACCCTTGTGTATCAGTGGATAGTGGATACCTACAATTCACTACATCCACCACCCAGATGATACCTGCTCAGTGGTGGTCCCATGGTGGTCCTGACCATTGAAGAGCAGGGTGAAATGGGGATAAGAAAGTATGCAGAGAAACAAGTGCACCACAGAGTGCTCCTGTATGGTCAGTGGAGCTGATCCAATGGACAGTGAGTGTAGATACAAGGTAGGTGTTTCCTACTCCAGTGATCCAGTGTAGTATAGTGAGGACTGTAGGGAGCAGTGAAGAAGGAGCCATTTTGGACACAGCCCTGCTTTTGAAAGTTAGCTTTTGTTATAAAGCAGTTGGGGGTGGGGGACCTAGACCTTGTGCCTCTCTTCGGTGTCACGCCACGTCTTCAACAGAGGAGCGCTTCAACGCACACTCACACGGGTCACTGTTTCTGACCACGTCGCTCACCTGGACTGAATATTAATTCCTTGTGATTGCTCAGAGTTTGGCGCTCGTGTGCACACGAGGAGGTAAGGAGGCCCGAGTGAGTCCGGAGCTGTGCGCACTAATGAGAGGCCCCGGAAAGTTCCAGATCTGCTGTAAGTGGAGGGTCGTCCTGAAAGCAACAGGACAAGGGTAATTAAGTGAAATAATTGACTCAATTAAGCAGGGACGTTCTCCTAGTGTCCCTGTGGTGCAAGTCAAAACTGTCCCCCCCACCCATTTGTTTATCCAATCTACATCCTCTCTCTCTCTCTCTCTCTCTCTCGGTTTTTATCTCTTTCATGCTAATGGATACCCTCCCCCCTCCCCCCCTTTTTCTAGCTAATCAAAAATCAATTAAAAACACCTAGACGCCAGGCCTCGAGAGCCTACTCCAGCGGAGGAATGGAAATGCTTCCCGCACTCTCTTTCTTTCTCTCTCTCTCTCTCGCCCTCTCCTTCTCCCTGTCTCCTCTTCTCCACTCCTAAGCTCCGCCCTCCTGTCTACTGGAAGTTCTGGAACATGATTTACGAGAAGCGAGGATGTAATTTATATATATATATATATATATATATATATATATATATATATATATATATATAATTTTTTTTGCCTCCTGCATCCTCTCATTTATTTATTAGCTTTCTCTTCCTGTCTCTGGTGGAGAGTGGGATGGGATTAGTGAGAGTGGTTGAGGATCCAGACTGCAGCCTGCAGACACACAGCACATCTGTCCCTGCACTAATGCCATTAGAGCTACTGCTGCTGTCCCCCGATGGAGACACACACACACACACACACACACAGACCATGCAAGACTCACACACACTCGAATTGCACGAATTATACAAACACACACATACTCACAGAGACTGTCCAGGTCTCTCCCTCTCGTCCTCTCTCTCTCTCTCTCGCTCTCTCGCTCTCTCTCTCTCTGTCTCTCAAACACACACACACACACACACACACACACACACACACACACACACACACACACACACACACACACAGACACAGACACAGTCTTTCCCCTCTAAGCCACTGTCTGCGAATCTTAAAACGTGCAGAAGTGTGTTCAGAGGAGGGCACGGGTTAATCCTTTTCTCACACGAAACACATCCATGAGACCGGCCTTGTCCAGACTTTCGCCTTCCAGCACGTACTCGGTTGTAAACCCTGTCAGGGAGGCGATAAAGTTTGTGTTCCACACTGTGAAGAGAAAGGGGAAGTTGGTTCGGGTGAAAATGTCGAGGCAGCTTTCACACTGCTGCACAGCTCTGCTCGACTCCCTCAAGCTGAGCCTACTCACCAGAGCCGTGAAGAGGTCTGGCTTATGGTGTTAAGCCAGCTACATCCAAGCGGGCAACGCTGGCCACCCCAGAGAGCGAGAGAGGCTCTACTGGACTCCGGGCCGCGGGCTGCGGTCGGGGGTGGGAGGTATAAGGCAGGATCTGAACGGCAAGTTCTTGAAGGATCTGAGCCACATTGACGAGGGCCAGACTGTGATGGTCAGTGGGTATTCACTCCTCACAAGCGTCAGGGAGCCTTTGGGCACGTTTCACAGGTCCCCAGTCAGTGGTTTAAATCTTGTGGCTGATTACGATGGTTGTGTTACTGATGGTCAAGACATTTTAGACCAGGAGTGTAAGAAAACAAAAGTCATACACATGGAAATGAGGGTAAACACACTGAGATGTGTGTGTGTGTGAAAGAGAGAGAGAGACACACACACAAAGTGTGTTTATGTGCATGTGTGGTATATGAGAGTTTGTGTGTTTGTCTTTGGGGTCGAGGTGGTAGAGAGAGACAGAGTGTGTGTGTGTTGTGTGTGTGTGTGTTTGTGTCTGTCTGTGCACTTGTTTGTGTGTGTGATTTTTCATTTGGCCTGTCTGTGTGTATTTTTTTTTTGTATGAGTGAGTGTGTGTGTGGCGGGGGGGTGAAGGCCACAGAGAATGATAGAGAATGCCCGCGAGTGTGTGTACACTTGTGGTGTATGTATGTGTTTTATATGGTTTGTGTGTGTGTTTTTGCGTGTGTGTGTGTGTGTGTGTGTGTGTGTGTGTGTACAGAAAGACAGAGAAAGCCTGTGTAGAGTGGGGGTGGCGGGGAAGGGGTTGGGTGGATGGGCGGTAGAGTGTGTGTGTGTGTGTGTGTGTGTACACTTGTGGCGCATTTATGTGTTTTTATATGGTTTGTGTGTGTGTTTTTGCGAGTGTGTGTGTGTGCGTAGAGAAAGACAGATAAAGCCTGTGTAGGGTGGGGGGGAGGGCGGGGAATGGTTGGGTGGATGGGTGGTAGTGTGTGTGTGTGTGTGTGTGTGTGTGGACTCATGTGGAAAACAGTTTGAAGCCCCTTCATCTCAGGTGTGAATGGAAGCTTCTTCAGAAACACACACACCTCTCTCACCTCCGCGAACACTCGCCCCACGCTTTCATTTACACTTCTCGTCCTCCACCGTTACTGATCCTACAACACTCTCTGACTCCCTCTCACCCATCACCCCTCCCCCTCCACAAACCCCTCCCCTGACACACACACACACACACACACACACACACACGCACGTTATCCAAACCTTCCATCAAACACAGGCAGGCCCAGGGTGTGTAATATGAGCCTGGGGGAAGAGGGGAGGGGGCAGTGAGATGGAGAGAGAGAGAGAGAGAGAGAGAGAGAGGGAGACAGACATCGGTTGAGAAATGAGGGGTCAGCAGTATGAGGAAATGGACATGAGAAAAATGGGGGAGTGGGCCATGAAAATGGGGAAAGGGGGCGGAGCTTTAAAACATGAGCATTGCACCGGAGCAGGGGGGGGGGTTGTGTGATGAAGAGTTGTGAGGATGAGGAGGGATGCTGATGATGGATGAATACGGGGGCCTGGTAAATAAACATGGAGCTGGGGCTCAGCCGTGCTGCCTCAGCGACACTCTCTCCGCCTCCACCACGAAGGGTTAAATCACGAGAACCCTGTATCTGATCATAAAGGTATTAACATTCCTCCTTCCTGCCACTCCCACTGAGGCCTATCCATCTTCTCCACAGTAGGGGGCATATATGGGGGGGCGGGGGGTGGGGGGCGGGGCTCCAACCAGGTGATACCACAGTCACAGTTTATTACAGAACCTAATGATGAATAACTAATATTCCAGTCACACTCTGTATCAGTTTTTCCCATGAACTTGTAGGCCATTATTAAGCCCAAGATGACTAAAGTGAATATTGATTACTGTATTGATCACGTGATGTAATCATTTACAGCACCATGCAAAAGGCATTTATTCAATTTCCATTTCACTGACCATTACGCTCCACTTCTTTATTCCTTCAGAGTCGTGAGCTGTGCTCATTGTATTTACTGTGCCCACCCTTCGCCTTCATTACACCTCATTCACTTCACCTCAGAGCCTTGCTTTCAGTCTTCCACACCCTCAAATGTCAGTCTGACCCCTGGCTCCCATTAGAAGGTGACAGAGTGGGAGGTGGCTGGTCACCACCCGAGAGCAGGTGATGGTAGCCGTGATTTATCAACAGGCAGGTGGCAACCGACACGTCCACAGAGTGACATGCGTCCAAAATCAAGAGTTATTTAGGCTCCACAAAGAAGCCTTTTACTGCATAGGCCCAATAAAGCAAGACTTGGACTAGATTACATTATCAGTGGCTATTCACCATCGAAAATCCTTTGTAGTCCAGGCTTAGGCTTAATCTGAGTTGGGTAAACTGGCCCTTCAAGACGGACAGGCCCCCCGTCTGTTGTCTGGTCCGGCTGGCCTCAAACCAGCAGCGCAATCTGGACAAGTCCACGAAGTCAGGAAAGCTCCAGAAGCTGCAGCGTCTGTTGCTGTGAGTTCCATGTTCTGACTCTAATCAGGTGCAGTGGGAATCCAGTGTCTCTGCCTCATGGCAGTGTGTGCTGCCCTGGGCATGGCGTGGGGAACATTACGCTGTCAGTGACACATCTTGAATTCGTCTGTGACTGTTGTAAAGAGAGTGGAAGCTTTGAAATTCTTTAGAAACCCCTCCCTTCAACTAAGTTAATGCCTACAGCTGATGGGTAAATGCTTAGCTGGTGTTATAGCTTTAGTAGTCACCATGGAGATCAATGTGGGTGACTGTGTAGGGTTGTTGATGTAGTGTGGACGGTTGTGGTGGGTTTGTAGCGTGTGTGACTGTTGGCGAGTGTGCATTAATGGTGCCATTGGGGCTAAATTCAGTTGTTTCCACTCATACAAGGCAAGGCTCTTATTTCTTTGAATGAGAAGCGGCCATTAAAGCAACACTAGGTTGAATTTTTACTTTAAAATTCATTCATTCATTCATTATCTGTAAGCCCTCACCAGTTCAGGGTTGCGGTGGGTCCAGAGCCTACCTGGAATCATTGGGGGCAAGGCAGGAATACACCCTGGAGGGGGCGCCAGTCCTTCACAGGGCAACACACACACACACACACACACATTCACACCAACGGACACTTTTGAGTCGCCAATCCACCTACCAACGTGTGTTTTTGGACAGTGGGAGGAAAACGGAGCACCCAGAGGAAACCCACGCAGACACAGGGAGAACACACCACACTCCTCACAGACAGTCACCTGGAGGAAACCCACGCGAACACAGGGAGAACACACCACACTCCTCACAGTCACCTGGAGGAAACCCACGCGAACACAGGGAGAACACACCACACTCCTCACAGTCACCTGGAGGAAACCCACGCGAACACAGGGAGAACACACCTCACTCCTCACAGACAGTCACCCGGAGCGGGAATTAAACCCACAACCTCTAGGTCCCTGGAGCTGTGTGACTGCGACACTAACCTGCTGCACCACCGTGCCACTACTTCAAAATTACAGCTTCAAAATCATTGTGATGCTCCAATGACCGGTTATAAGGACAATAGAGGCTCTGTGATTGCTACTGAGGGTTCAGCACTGCAGAAACTGCACTATGGAATATTTGGAGGAGGGTAGTAAACCGCATCTCCCTCTTAATTTCAGGACGGTGCTGTAAAAGTAAACTGAAACCTGCAATTGTACCAAAATCTTACCTAGTGTTCCTTCAACCTGAAATTTAAAATAGACCTCAGGTGAGAAGACGTCAGCAAACAGACGTTAGGTGGGAATCAATAGACAGTCCCTTTAAGATGTGGACCCAGGTCATTTAACCTACCCACTGTCTACAGTTTCAAACGCAGATGACTTTCAGGAGCCTGCCCTTGTCCCCTGTCCTGTTCAAACGGATGGTCATTGTGTCCCATACTGAAACATGGAGAAAAACTATCCCTGGAAGGACAATATGGTGTTATTGTGTTATAGTGTTATTGTGTTATAGTGTGATGAACCTGTTTGTTTCCGTGGAGATTTTTCCATGTGGCGACAGAGGGCCGGCGAAGTGAAGCGAGCCTGTTAAACTAGTAATCCAATTTCTTCGGCCTAAAACACTTCACAGCTCCACATTTCCTTTAAATCCAGCCTGCCCCGCAGGCCCCGGCGAAAAGATAAAAATAAATAAATAAATAAAAGTGAGAATAATAATAATAAAAAAAAAAAAAAGGTCACGCGAGTATGCCGACTCCTCTCCGCAAAATCCGCGTCTGACTTTCCTCCAGGAAATGACTTCTGTTGCGATTCAGCCGGCCTAATCACAGCCCATCATCGTCCGCCGCTCGAAATCACCGTGTTTTTATATAAACTATTTTCTCTTGGTGGAAAAAAGCGAGGGCGGGGGGGGGGGATTGGGGGAACGTTGGAGGGAAAGTGGCAGATCAAATCAGTCGGCGAGCACTTCCAACTTATAATTTCCCTCCATTTATAACACGGAACGAGTAAAAATCTCACTACCCATCAATTCATCAAGGGGCACTTTTCCTCCTCCCCCTCCATCCTTCCCTTTTCCCATCATTACCGTGTGTTCCAGAGGAGGCTGCTGTCAATTCTCTCTCTCTCTCCCTCTCTCTCTCTCTCTCTCTCTCTCTCTCTCTCTCTCTCTCTCTCTCTCTCTCTCTCTCTCCCCTGCCTCATCCTCTTCAATCTCAAGCAACAAAATGATCCACTTAGAATTATGAGTTGTTGGTGTAATGAAAAAGGGCTTTTAGTATTTATCCCATACGCTCGCCAGAACGCTTATCCGGGCATCGAGATTGGAGGGTGGGTTGGAAGAGGGGGAGGGTGGTTAGAAGGAAAATAAAAGGAAAAGAAGGGAGAAAAAACCAGCAGAGCTGTGTTAATCCATTTGAACTGCGCTTTAGAAGGCTTCCCTGAGTGTAGGCCGCTGGCTGCTGGTGGAGGCTGGGAGCGCCCTGGACCGCTTCCCTCTTTCTGGACGGTCAGAGGCGGAAGCTGGCGGCTAAGTGAAGTTCTCCTGGCTGTTTGCTTTGCGAGATCCAAGTGAAGAGGCTCGCGGCAGAGATGAAGGACATTTGAGAGCTGTATATTATCCCTGTGCAAATAATACACATCTACCTTTTTTCATTCAGTCATCGTCTGTAACTGCTTCATCAGGGTCAGGGGCGCGGTGAGTGCAGACCCGACCCAGAATCATCAGGCGCTAGGTGTAGGAACACACTCCGGAACTGCCATTACGGGGCACCGTACATTCACCCAGTCACTCACACCTGTGGATGTTTTCACACACTCACCCAGTCAATCACTCAGTCACTCACACTGATGGACAATTTCACACATTCATCTAGTCACTCACACCTGTGGACAACTTCACACACTCACCAGGTCACTCACACACTCACACCAATGGACAACTTCACACAGTCACCCACACGTACACAGATGGACAATTTCACACACTCATCTGCACTGTCACACACTCACACACACACAAATAACCAAGGAATTCATCTCTCAGCAGTCCGTAAAGCCCCACAGCTAGTGGAAGCTGCTGCACACATTGATCAAAATGACTACTAACATGAAGAAGTTCAAAATCCACCACACCCAGGTCCCCCATAAATCCAGTTACCTTGTGCTCCCACTCACACAGGACACACACACACACACACACACGTATTCCTGTCCTTGTGGGGTGTTTTTGGGTGTCCTTCTATATGTATAGTGGAGTAGTGTAAATGTGGGTTGATTATTGAGGACCAGAGAGATTGTATTCCACTGAGGACATTCAAAATGTACAGTATACACTACACAGTATGTCCACATTTTTTAGGCACACTGGACACTCCAACAGCGCACACAGTATTACCGCTGTCCTGTCCCAACTCCTTTATTTGGATATCAATAAGTGGGATTGATTACAGAAGACCATTAGCTAAAACAAATGTCCCCACAAGTCCCCTTTATGTTCATGCTTCCTATCACACTGGGCCCCACAAAGAGCTAAATACAAGCCAAAGCACTTGACCATATACTTGCTGTTACAGCAGTGAACATGAAGAAGAGTCTCCCTCCACTAGGGGGAGCTTAACAGAGTTTGCATCACCTCTCCCTTGTGAGCTCATTGGAAACCCAGTAGTGGAGCTGGACTTATAATTACAATGTGCACTAAAATGCCCCTTCAGCCAAATGGGTCAGCGATAGAGTAATTAGAGCTGTAATGTAGCTTAGAGATCTTTAAAGGCGTGTGGCCGAGGAGAGATCAAGATTAATTGGTTGCCAGGCTTTGGATATTTTGGCAGCAAGCTCATGGTCACTCGAGGTCTCTCTTGCGTCACAGTCCAGGCCAAAGAGGTCAGGCTAATTGTTCTCCTGCTGGCCAAAGGAGCATCCATTCAAGCAGAGGAGGAGTAATAACTTGGGAGTATTTCTACAGCTGGATTTAAAGTAACCCTGCTTTATGACGTTCTTAAAATATTCCTGACAGGACATTGTTTTGTAGGATCTCCGAAACATGCAAAGGATGACTTTTCCTATAACCAGGTGTTTACTGGTTTACGTCACCTGAATGTCATTTCTGTAACGGATATCATCTTAAAATATTTCTTGTAATGTTATAATAGGAGGGCAACTGGTGCAGCAGGTAGTGTTGCAGTCAAACAGCTCCAGAGGCCTGGAGGCTGTGGGTTCGATTCCCACTCACAGTGACTGTCTGTGAGGAGTGTGGTGTGTTCTCCCTGTGTCTGCGTGGGTTTCCTCCGGGTGACTGTCTGTGAGGAGTGTGGTGTGTTCTCCCTGTGTCTGCGTGGGTTTCCTCCGGGTGACTGTCTGTGAGGAGTGTGGTGTGTTCTCCCTGTGTCTGCGTGAGTTTCCTCCGGGTGCTCCGGTTTCCTCCCACAGTCCAAAAACACACGTTGGTAGGTGGATTGGTGACTCAAAAAGTGTCCATAGGTGTGAGTGAATGTGTGAGTGGCGCCCCCTCCAGGGTGTATTCCCGCCTTGCGCCCAATGATTCCAGGTAGGCTCTGGACCCACCCCGACCCTGAACTGGATAAGGGTTACAGATAATGAATGAATGAATGAATGTTATAATAGGACAATAGAACATCGCAGGATGTTAAGGGGAAGACTCCTGTTAGCTGGGATGTAAACAACCGAATGTTCCTTTAATTAAAAAAATACAAACTGAAGTGTTAAAAACTCCAGCAGCATCTGCTGTGCCTGATCCACTCGTACCAGTGCAACACTCCACCAACATGTCACTGTCACAGCAGCATTGGGAATGATCCCCTACCCGAATCCTACCTGCTCTGTGGGGCTAAACTGAGTAGCCCCTCCCATCTCTGTCATTTCTACCAAGGTCTTTTATCCCTTGCAAATCTGCCTTAAATATTACCGCTGTCCTGTTGTAAAATGACATAACTCCACCTCCCCATGTAAAACTAATCCTGTCCGAGCAAGGCTTAAAAATAATCACATTACAATGCCTCCTCATGCAAAGGTAATCCTGTCTGAATAGGATTTTAAGACTGATAGTCGAGGCAAAATTAGACTTATGCATTTACCAAAGAGGTCAAGCTGATTGTCTTTCTTCTGCCAGCAAGTGTCCATTCATGCAGAGGAAGTGGAGTAATAACCTGGCTCTATTTTAACAGCTCCTTCATAGTAGGCACATGTCATGAATTGACTGACAGTTTTCAGACAGGACTAAAATCACTGAGGCACTTGAGTATTAATTACATTATAAGCCCTTTCTTATAAAAACGAGTCCTGTCCAAACAGAGATTTGGCCGGTTTCCTCAAGACGTCTTTCTCCTGCTGGTCAGACGAGTGTCTGCACCCACAGAGGAAATGTATAGGGAGGAGCAGGAGGAGGAAGAGGAAGGAAAATAGTTTAGGAAAGGTAGAGAGGAGATGGATTGCAGGTCCGTTGGGCTTGTTGAGGAGTAGCTGTCCTTTTGTCTGAGCGATTTTTGCATATTCAGCCCCCGTGCAGCCCACGGAAATGTTAATGCACGCCCACACAAACACATTTGTGCTAACAGGGCGAGCTTATTTTTCCAGCTCGCTCATGTTCTCTTCAGATTTCTCACTTCCTAAAAACCCACACGCATGTCAACCACACACACACACACACAAACACAGAAGTCCATATTTCTAGACATAAACACAAGAAGGTTAAGGATCCACAGTGAATGGTTGTCAACAGTGGACTACATTTTATAATCACTTCTCTAGAGAGTTTTTGTAGTAACCGACTGTAACTCATCAAACATCCTTGTCTTTCAGTGATAATTGTGTGAAAATGAAGATATTCTCAACCAACTATGAGTGGATCAGACACAGCAGGGCTGCTAGAGCTTTGAACACCACAGTGTCACTGCTGGACTGAGAACATTCACCAACCGACAGCGTCCACTGATGAAGGAAGGCAACTGTGCATCAACATCCACAAAGTGGACCAACGAGGTGTGTGTGTTTAACAGTGTGGACAGTGAGTGGACGCAGTGTTTAAAAACTCTAGCAGCACTGCTGTTGTCATGTATAGCCCTGTCTAGTGTGTTCCTGCTGTCTGTCTCATTTATAGTCCATGTCAGTGTTCCCTGGTTGTGGGACATTGTTATTGTATGTATGTTTGTGGTCCATGGCTATGCTTAAGATTCTAAGATGCAAAGTGTTCTGTTTAGTTTCTGTGTTCTGCTGTTTAGCTAGCTTGTTTAGCCTTCTTGTTTAATGTTTATCTTATGGTTTAGTGTCTTGCTCCTTTAGATCTGTTCTTGTTTAGTGTTTAGCCCAATGTTTAGTGTTAGCTCTTGTGTTTAGCCCAATGTTTAGTGTTAGCTCTTGTGTTTAGCCCAATGTTTAGTGTTAGCTCTTGTGTTTAGCCCAATGTTTAGTGTTAGCTCTTGTGTTTAGCCCAATGTTTAGTGTTAGCTCTTGTGTTTAGCCCAATGTTTAGTGTTAGCTCTTGTGTTTAGCCCAGTGTTTAGTGTTAGCTCTTGTGTTTAGCCCAATGTTTAGTGTTAGCTCTTGTGTTTAGCCCAATGTTTAGTGTTAGCTCTTGTGTTTAGCCCAATGTTTAGTGTTAGCTCTTGTGTTTAGCCCAGTGTTTAGTGTTAGCTCTTGTGTTTAGCCCAATGTTTAGTGTTAGCTCTTGTGTTTAGCCCAATGTTTAGTGTTAGCTCTTGTGTTTAGCCCTTGTGTATAATGTCCTAGCCTTTGTGTTTAGCCTTGTTGTTTATAGTTTAGCCTCTGTTTTGTGTTCATCGTCTCTGTTTAGTGCCTAGCCTGTTATGTTTTGTTCTTGTTTAGTTTCTATGTTTTTAGCCTTGTTTAGTATTAGTTCCTTTGTTTTGTTTAGTAGTCTTTGTCTAGTCCCCTTGTCTCTCTGTTTAGTTCCCTTTTGTATTAATTAAGTCTCCTGTGATTACCTCCTCTCTGTTCATTGCTCCTTGACCTCCTCTACATACCACCACATGACAGCTGTGTCTGATCCACTTGGAGCAAGTGGATACAATGAAGCACATTTCTAAGAGTGTCTACTAGATGTCATATCCTGGCCCAATCTTGTTCGTTTTCCCCCGCCATGTGGCTATGTCTGTTTGTTGTTGTTTCTATCTCCGCCCTGGTTCCACCCTAGCCCCACCTTAGTCCTGCCTCTGTCTCGTTATTGTCTTCAGGTGTTCCTCGTTTGCCTTGTTCCTATATAGTCCCTTTGTTTCAGTGCTCCCTCGTCTGGTGTTGAGTGCGTAGATGTGTGTTACTCTCTTTTTGTGTGTCTCACAGGTCTACCCCAGTTCATGGCTGTCTCCTTTCTGTCTTTGGTTAATTCATAGTTTAGTCTTGTCTAGTTTCCGTGTATCTACTCGTGTTTATTTTGATTCTATCTGTGTTTAATAAAACTTCCTTGCGTTTACGTCCGTCTCCTCACCCTCCCTGCACTGCCGCGACAGAACACCAGACCCACACTATGGACGTAGCGAGGAATCCGTTTGCTCGATGTGCAATTAGACGTCCCCCTTTCAGTTCAGGTCCTGGCACTCCAGTGGGGTATGTAGTGGAGGCTAAGGTGTCCTCCACACCCCGCAAACAACAGAGTCAGCGGAAGCAGCAAGCTGGAGTCCCCCCCTCGCCAGTGAACTACCACTCAAGTCTGGGGAAAATTTTGGGGGGTGCTGAGGGTTGGTATTTTTAGCCTCAAGCCTCAGGGCAAAGTGCCGTGCGAGTAGCCCAAGCCCATGTCTCCAGGGGCGATTCCGCAGGACTTCACACTCCGGATCCAGCAAGGGCGGCAATCCAGGCCGCTCCTGTCCTCGTGAAAGCGGCGCCTCCAGCCGCTCCTGTCCTCGTGAAAGCGGCGCCTCCAGCCGCTCCTGTCCTCGTGAAAGCGACGCCTCCAGCCGCTCCAGTCCTCGTGAAGGCGGCTCCCCCAGCCGCTCCAGTCCCTGTGAAGGCGGCTCCCCCAGCCGCTCCAGTCCCTGTGAAGGCGGCTCCCCCAGTTGCTCCAGTCCCTGTGAAGGCGGCTCCCCCAGCCGCTCCAGCCCCAGAGAAGGCGGCTTCTACGGCCGTTTCTGCCCCCGTGACTGTGGCTACGGCCGTTTCTGCCCCCGTGACTGTGGCTACGGCCGTTTCTGCCCCCGTGACTGTGGCTACGGCCGTTTCTGCCCCCGTGACTGTGGCTATGGCTGTTTCTGCCTCCGTGACTGTGGCCCCGGCCGCTCCTGGTTGTGTCTATGGGACGGCCCCAAGGACTTGGGGGCCGATCCCCAGAACTGTGCCCAGGCTGGTTCCTCAGACTGCCCCACAGACATTTGCCAGTCCTGGGCACCCCCCAGTTATTTTGGTTCCCCTGTTCTGGTCCCTTTCTCTGTCCTTGTCCCTGTACCAGTGTCTGCCTTTGTCTCTGTCCCAGTCCCTGTTACTGTATTCATATCGGTCCCCGTAAACGTCCTGGTCCCGGTTCCCCTGCCAAGTCCAGTCCAGTCCCCTGTGAATCCAGTCCAGTCCCCGTATCCGTCCAGTGTTCAATCACCTGTCTTGTCTCCAGTCCAGTTACCTGTCTTGTCTCAAGTCCAATCACCGGTCCTGTCTCCAAATCTGTCCTGTCTTCTCTCATTTCCCGTCTCTTCTTTCTAGTTCTGTCCAGTGTCCGTTTAGGTCGAGTCCCTTGTCCCCCAGCTCCATTTCCTGTTTTGTGCTTTCATTTTTGTTTTGTTTCTCCTGGCCCCTCCTGCGCCAGCTCCTGGGGAGTCTAGTTTTTCACGCTCCAGGAGTTGCGCATCTTGGAGGGGGCGTCTGTCACTAGATGCATAAACTCTATTTTTATAGAAAAAGATCCATGAAAATGAGTATGGACTAGTTTTTGAACATAGATTTCAAACCACAGCAAAAAATCTCCTGGCCTTTGAGCCAAGGCATGTTTTTCAGTGGTTTGAATTTTATTTTCATATTTCAAGTATAAAATTGTTCTAAAGTCATGCTCATGGATCTTTGTGAAAAGTCCACGCGCTCAGCGTAGTCACTGTATCATGTTCGGAGTGTGCTGAGAAGGGTTAAGAGGGGTTAGTCAGGGGTTATTCAGTGTAATTTGCTCATGTCGGGTGTTAAAGTTAGTTTAATGTTAAAATAGCAGGCCATGACTTTTAAACTGCTGACGTTTTATTCGCTTTCACACTCATTCATTCACTGTGACCATCTCATTCTGATCAGGGTTGTTGTGTGTCCAGAGCCTGTCTGGGATCATTAAGCGACAGACAGGAGGAACACACCCTGGACGGGGCGCAAGTCCATCACAGAGCAGTGTGCTGTACACTATCAAAGTCACAGGCAGGTCTCATGACATATGGCTTTATTCTGTGCTGCTGTCTAAAGGAGACATTCTCTCTCTTTTCCACAAGTGAAGTGGGGTCCTATTAACAGGTGAAGTGTTTTGGTCAAAATACCACAAACAGCCCAGGGGTGTTCTCCCCCGGTCTAAACAGCACCAGTTCCTTTAAATGAGAACAAGCCAGAGTCTCAGGACTGACGGAGGCGAACGCACAGGCTATAACACAACGACTTCATTTACACAAAAGATAACAAGACCTGAGACTAGAGAGTCTTGGAAGGAAAGACCTGGGACTAGAGAGTCTTGAAAGGAAAGACCTGGGACTAGAGAGTCTTGGAAGGAAAGACCTGGGACTAGAGAGTCTTGGAAGGAAAGACCTGGGACTAGAGAGTCTTGGAAGGAAAGACCTGGGACTAGAGAGTCTTGGAAGGAAAGACCTGGGACTAGAGAGTCTTGGAAGGAAAGACCTGGGACTAGAGAGTCTTGGAAGGAAAGACCTAGGACTAGAGAGTCTTGGAAAGAAAGACCTAGACTAAAGAGAGTCTTGGAAAGAAAGACCTAGGACTAGAGAGTCTTGGAAGGGAAGACCTAGACTAAAGAGACAAATACAGACTAAACCTAAACAGAGGGAACTAGACAGACAGAGAGAGCTAAAGAGACTAAGAGCTTAAACAGAGACCTGAACAGGGAGAGCTAATAGACTAGAGACAGAAACCACACAAGTACACAAAGCACAGGAAAGGAAACACTAAAAGACCAGAGAAGCAAACGAGAGAGACACAAACTGACTTGATGAGGAACAGACAAGAAAACTGACTGGAGAAAGAAGAGCAAAACAAATGTCCAAGAAAGAGGCACTAAGACAAGGGAACTTAAATGCACTCCACAGACAAGGAACACCTGGGACAGATAACGAGAGGGTGGGACTACCAATGAGACACAGACGAGGAGGTGGAACTAAGGCAGGACTAGGGCAGAGACAGAAACAATAACAAACAGAACCATGTACAAGAGCACATGGTGAGGAAAACAGAGTTCAGCCCGAGGGCACAGGAGTGTGGAGCGTCCTTGTTTTCTCTGCACTCACTGTGTTCGTTTTACTCTGTTTAACCTCATCTTTGTGCTCTCACCTAAACATGGGTCCAGCGCTGTTTCTGGGTTGTTTATTTACACTGAGGAAAAAGGTTGAAAACATTTGTGTAACAATACTTTTGTCAGACCAAACACTCATTTTTACATCTCTTTACTGTAAAAACTACATTATTTCACTGTTAACTGCACAAACCATTAAGGCCAGTACACGTGGCCAAGCACTGGGAGGAGCTGAGACTCATTAGAGAGCTCCCAGCATGCCTTGCTGCTCCATATTTTCTACGATTATTTTGTATTTGTGTGTGTGTGTGTGTGTGTGTGTGTAGGCCAGATACTGCACATTTCTTTGCTTCTTTCTGCAATACCTGCTTTTAAAGGCTGAATATGTGATGCTTATTAGCAGTACAGTTCTATCTCAGTCTCATTCTCATTTGTCAGTGTTTACATTTTAATTTTATGGCAAAACAATGTCAATACTATGGGTTTTTTCCAGTGTTTTTTTTTTTTTTTTAACAGAAACGTACTGTAAACAAAACAGCTCTTGAACGTAAAATTTACGATTGCGAAAAGAATACTGTAATGTCACATACATTTTGACCGTTTTTTTTACAGTGGTACCAAAGGCTGCAGTTATCTCCTAAGATCCCATTCACTTCATATCCAGCTCTGATCCGGAATTCCTGATGGGCATGATCCCGACTACAGAGTGAGCACACGAGGGGTTAAAGTATAAAGACTGGGATGTTAAAGAAGATCCATCTCCTGCATTCTCTCTCTCTCTCTCTCTCTCTCTCTCTCTCACACACACACTTTTTCTTCCTCACTTTTCTTCTCTCCCTCTATTTTACTCTCTCTCTTTCTTTTACCTCTTTTGTCTCTCTACCTCTCTCCAATTATCTCCCTCTCTCTCTCTACCTCTCTCTCTCTTCCTCACTTTTTCCTCTCTCTTTCTTTGACTCTCCCTCTATTTTACTCTCTCTCCTTCTCTCTCTCTCTCTCTCACTTCCTCTTCCTCACTTTTTCCTCTCTCTTTCTTTGACTCTCCCTCTATTTTACTCTCTCTCCTTCTCTCTCTCTCTCTCTCTCTCTCTCTCTCTCACACACACACTTTTTCTTCCTCACTTTTCTTCTCTCCCTCTATTTTACTCTCTCTCTTTCTTTTACCTCTTTTGTCTCTCTACCTCTCTCCAATTATCTCCCTCTCTCTCTCTACCTCTCTCTCTCTTCCTCACTTTTTCCTCTCTCTTTCTTTGACTCTCCCTCTATTTTACTCTCTCTCCTTCTCTCTCTCTCTCTCACTTCCTCTTCCTCACTTTTTCCTCTCTCTTTCTTTGACTCTCCCTCTATTTTACTCTCTCTCCTTCTCTCTCTCTCTCTCTCTCTCTCTCTCTCTCTCTCTCACTTTCTCTTCCTCACTTTTTCCTCTCTCTTTCTTTGACTCTCCCTCTATTTTACTCTCTCTCCTTCTCTCTCTCTCTCTCTCTCTCACACACTTTTTCTTCCTCACTTTTCTTCTCTCCCTCTATTTTACTCTCTCTCTTTCTTTTACCTCTTTTGTCTCTCTACCTCTCTCCTATTATCTCCCTCTCTCTCTCTACCTCTCTCTCTCTTCCTCACTTTTTCCTCTCTCTTTCTTTGACTCTCCCTCTATTTTACTCTCTCTCCTTCTCTCTCTCTCTCTCACTTCCTCTTCCTCACTTTTTCCTCTCTCTTTCTTTGACTCTCCCTCTATTTTACTCTCTCTCCTTCTCTCTCTCTCTCTCTCTCTCTCTCTCTCTCACTTTCTCTTCCTCACTTTTTCCTCTCTTTCTTTGACTCTCCCTCTATTTTACTCTCTCTCCTTCTCTCTCTCTCTCTCTCTCTCACACACACTTTTTCTTCCTCACTTTTCTTCTCTCCCTCTATTTTACTCTCTCTCTTTCTTTTACCTCTTTTGTCTCTCTACCTCTCTCCTATTATCTCCCTCTCTCTCTCTACCTCTCTCTCTCTCTCTCTCTCTCTCTCACTTTCTCTTCCTCACTTTTTCCTCTCTCTTTCTTGGACTCTCCCTCTAATTTACTCTCTCTCTTACTCTCCTTTCTTTTACCTCTTTTGTCTCTCTACCTCTCTCCTATTATCTCCCTCTCTCTCTCTCCATCTCTCTCTAGCTTTGTAGGCAGGAACCATAGCTCGCACAATCAGCTGAAACTGAATCCGGCCGTCCGGCCCTGACCGTGTTTCACGCTCACGCTGATACACACTGATCTCCACACGGTGATACACTGGTCAAAGGCTTAGGGACAAAAGAGAAAAAAAGAAAAAAAAAACACCAGCGGCCTGCACTTTGTCTAATGGAGGACGAGAGCTTTGGTGCAAAGCGCTGTATTACTAAAATCGCTGACGTGACACCTGCCAGATGAAATGTCCTATCCCTGATACTGTTTTTTTTTATTTATTTTTTTTTTATTCAGTGCAATCTGCAGTTCTTTGTTCATGAGATCATGTTACAGATAACCCCCCGGTGCCCTTGTTTCGGCTGAACTGCAAATCTCCTTCTTTCTGGGGCTTGTTGCATAAAGCCTGTTCAATTCCCTGACTTTATATCATAGTGTTATTGAAGTCTGCTATTGCCTTGTCATTGTTCTGCGACTTATTGTGGAAATGAGCCACGGTGGGATGACGGCCTGCGGTCGTATAAGTGTTACCACAGCGATGGTGAACGCCAAGCTGATGGAGATGATCAAAGAAAAGCTTTGGTGGCCGGTTGGTGTTGTTTAAAGGCATATGGAGGAAGGGACCCTTTGCTGCTATAGTCTTCTCCTGTATCTTGGGAATTGATGAATGTTCTAATGTTTTCATTAGAGTTCGAGGTCAATTTTTGGAACTGCCTGGAATCTAGGGCCAAGTGGAAGGACACTAGACCTCCACCCAATGGCTACACCCCTGGAGCAATAGCAGTACTATGACTAAGGATATCTGGCCCCTAGTTATTCCATATAAACTGTAATCCAGGGATTCTCAAACATTGTCTAGAGCAGGTTAGAAGTGCAGCAGAAATTGCCGTGGCGATGTAGTGCCTTTTAAAGCCAGAGGGAATGTCCAGGATTGAGATGGATCTAGGTTTAAAGTTAGCTGGTTTAGCGGTAAATCCTGCTGGGCCTTGTGTCTTATATTGTTATGTTTCACTATCGCCGGCAGTAAGCTTCCTTCAGTGGCTGCTGAATGGATTCTTTTCCTCATGAAATGCAAATGCTTGTGACTAATTAGCACATCTCTCCTAATCTGCTCCACTCTCCTCTGCACTCTCCTGCATTCTCTCTCTCTCTCTCTCTCTCTCTCTCTCTCTCTCTCTCTCTCTCTCTCCCTCTCTCCCTCTCTCTCTGATGATGTGTAAATATGGAATTATTGGGGAATTGATCGCTCCACTTCTCTGTCCACTGTGGTCTTCTCCCATTAATCTGAGACGACTGCAGGAGAACCTTAAATCCATCACTGGCTCTGGACGAGACAATTGTCTGAAGGGTCCGCTCCATCCAAATTCAATTACAATCAATGGAGCATACACACACACACACACACACACACACACACACACACGCACACAAGGCAAATGATGGGAGAGAGAGAGAAAGAGACTGCTTTATGTCTTTCTGAAATCCCCTGATGGCCAGGAAACTCTGGCTGCTCTTCGACTGGCCTTTAAGTAAATAACAATAGAATGAAAGTAGGGCCTTTACTTCAAACTTCATTGGGTCTGTGTATGACACTCTGAGTTTCTGGAGCTCTGCTGCTGATGTGGTAACAGCTGGGTATTGTATACGGCGGCTGTGTCATTCCAGTGGTTGCTGAGTGAAAGACAACCGTGGCCTAAGGTTTCGAATCCAGAAAGTCACTGGTTAAAACAGCACTGTCTCCTCCCTCAACATCCACTGCTAATGTGCCCTTGGGTGAGACGCCTAACCCTCAGCTGCGTCAAAAGGCTGGGACGGCTGGTCACATTTTAACGACTGGCCACCAGCTGACCATTACTAAGCAAAAATGGTTTTTCAACTGTAAATATAATGGTTCTATACAGAACCACCAACACTAAAAGAACCATTTGCATAGTTAAAGAACCATGTACTACGGAATCTTAGTCACTTGCTTGTCGCCATGTTTGTTTCCCCACAGGCTCTTGTTTATGTTTTGGTCCCTCATGTGTCCTGTAGTCACGCCCCTCACCTGGGATCATGTGACCAAGCGCGCAGGTGTTCTTCCTCATCCTAGCTTTTGTTTTTTTTTAGCTTGTGACCATGGGTCCTTTTTCGTAGTGTTTTCTGTTTGTGGAATGACACTGTAGTCAAGCCTCCTCATTTCTACCATGGTACCCCCTTGAAGAACAGTTTGGGGCACTTTTACAAGCGTGAAGATAACAACAACATTAGCAGAACCTTTATAGGTGCTGCATAGAACCCTTTTCCAAAAGGTGCTACTTAAAACCATATACATACATTTTTCATCCATTTGAAAAGCTTGGGGACGGTTCCACAAAGAACACATGGTTCTAACTAGACTTAAAAATGATGGTTCTACAAAGGTTCTTTAGTACAAAACATGGTTCTATATAGAACTCTTAACCAGCTAAGAGGATTTTGCATAATTCTTGCAAGTTCTTTGCATCATAAAGGGGTTTTTCAGTTTGATGGAGAATAGGCTATAGATGGTTGAGTAAAGAAAATGGTTCTGTGTAGAACAGTGGTCCTAAATAGAACCTCTTTAAAGAACCTTAAAGCACAAAAAAGGTCTGCTATTGTTAGGATGTCAAGCTTGTAAATGTGCGGTCTTAAGGTTTCTGAAGTACTCACTTAAAAAGGATGGTTCTAGAACCCTGTAGAACCCTGACATTTTGAACCCTGAACCTTTTGTGTAATTAAAGGGTTCTTCGCATCGTGAAAGAGTTTTCAGATGGAGACTGTGCTGTAGAACCCTTTTAGAGTAGGTTTCTATATGGCTCCAAAATCAGCTCTTCTGCTGTAACAAGCCTGGCATCGTCACATGAGGAGAACCCTTTTTACGTGTCATATAGAACCCTTTTCTAAAAGGTGCTGTATTGAACCACCTATAGCACGTCTGAAGAACCCTTTATTTACACAAAAGGTTCAGGGTTCTAAGTGTCAGGGTTCTACAGCAGTTTTTCTAACTAAAGAACCTGTGTAGAACCATCGTTTTTAAGTGTGTACTTACATACGAAACAATAGCAGACCTTTTTTGTGCTTTAAGGTTCTTTAAAGAGGTTCTATATAGGGCCACTGTCCTCACTGGAGAACCGTGGATCATATTTTATTATAATTGTAGCTTTTTATGTTGAATTGATTTCATAAATCCCATTCCAGCCCCAGACTTTCATATGGTTTCTCTTTGTAAAACAGCTGAATTATGACAATGTACAGATACTGAACTTTCCTTATGGAGAACAGAACGTAATGTACTTTCAAAGTATATTACTGGACTTTAAAACCCCTGCTGGACCTTTGAAGGGACATTTACATTTTCTGTAAAAACAACGCGGCAGTACAGGACGTTTTTTGATGCAGCTGCGTTACATTAAAGAACGTTTTATCCCTCTTCTGTTCGTACCTGCTTTTCAAACCTGACGATTTAAGTGTTCTTAAAGTGATCACTGAACGTGAAATCAATGGAACCCTTTTTTTCTGCTTACACACCGCCTGATAAATCCATTGAAAGGCCCTTCTTCCCGTCTGTGATGCCAGCAAAAATCCCCCTGAGCTTCACCCAATCAAACGCGAGCAACAGGATCAGCAAACTCCTCTGAAACGTGACGGAACTGGCAACCGAAGCCGAGAAATCCACACCAGGACAGGTGGGTACATTTAGCTAAAAGACATGTGTTCACAATTTAAATCCATTCATTCAATCATTCATTCATTATCTGTACAATTTTGAGTCACCAATCCAACTACAAACATGTGTTTTTGGACTGTGGGAGGAAACCGGAGCACCCGGAGGAAACCCACGCAGACACAGGGGAGAACACACCACACTCCTCACAGACAGTCACCCGGAGGAAACCCACGCAGACACGGGGAGAACACACCACACTCCTCACAGACAGTCACCCGGAGGAAACCCACGCAGACACGGGGAGAACACACCACACTCCTCACAGACAGTCACTCGGAGGACACCCACGCAGACATGGGGAGAACACACCACACTCCTCACAGACAGTCACCCGGAGGAAACTCACGCAGACACAGGGAGAACACACCACACTCCTCACAGACAGTCACCCGGAGGAAACTCACGCAGACACAGGGAGAACACACCACACTCCTCACAGACAGTCACCCGAAGGAAAACCACGCGGACACAGAGAGAACACACCAACTCCTCACAGACAGTCACCCGGAGGACACCCACGCAGACACGGGGAGAACACACCACACTCCTCACAGACAGTCACCCGGAGGAAACTCACGCAGACACAGGGAGAACACACCACACTCCTCACAGACAGTCACCCGGAGGAAACTCACGCAGACACAGGGAGAACACACCACACTCCTCACAGACAGTCACCCGGAGGAAACTCACGCAGACACAGGGAGAACACACCACACTCCTCACAGACAGTCACCCGGAGGACACCCACGCAGACACGGGGAGAACACACCACACTCCTCACAGACAGTCACCCGGAGGAAACTCACGCAGACACAGGGAGAACACACCACACTCCTCACAGACAGTCACCCGAAGGAAAACCACGCGGACACAGAGAGAACACACCAACTCCTCACAGACAGTCACCCGGAGGAAACCCACGCAGACACAGGGAGAACACACCAACTTCTCACAGACAGTCACCCGGAGGAAAACCACGCGGACACAGAGAGAAGACATCAACTCCTCACAGACAGTCACCCGGAGGAAACCCACGCAGACACAGGGAGAACACACCAACTTCTCACAGACAGTCACCCGGAGGAAAACCACGCGGACACAGAGAGAACACACCAACTCCTCACAGACAGTCACCCGGAGGAAACCCACGCAGACACAGGGAGAACACACCACACTCCTCACAGACAGTCACCCAGAGGAAACCCACACAGACACAGGGAGAACACACCACACTCCTCACAGACAGTCACCCAGAGGAAACCCACGCAGACACGGGGAGAACACACCACACTCCTCACAGACAGTCACCCAGAGGAAACCCACACGCAGACACAGGGAGAACACACCACACTCCTCACAAACAGTCACCCGGAGGAAACCCACGCAGACACGGGGAGAACACACCACACTCCTCACAGACAGTCACCCAGAGGAAACCCACACGCAGACACAGGGAGAACACACCACACTCCTCACAGACAGTCACCCGGAGGAAACCCACGCAGACACAGGGAGAACACACCACACTCCTCACAGACAGTCACCCGGAGGAAACCCACGCAGACACAGGGAGAACACACCACACTCCTCACAGACAGTCACCCGGAGGAAACCCACGCAGACACAGGGAGAACACACCACACTCCTCACAGACAGTCACCCAGAGGAAACCCACACGCAGACACAGGGAGAACACACCACACTCCTCACAGACAGTCACCCGGAGGAAACCCACGCAGACACAGGGAGAACACACCACACTCCTCACAGACAGTCACCCGGAGGAAACCCACGCAGACACAGGGAGAACACACCACACTCCTCACAGACAGTCACCCGGAGAGGCATCGAACCCACAACCTCCAGGCCCCTGGAGCTGTGTGACTGCGACACTACCTGCTGCGGCAATTTTAATCCAGTACGTTTTTAATAAAATTCAGAGAGTGTTTGCGAGTTCTCTGGTCTGATTTAACACTGGAAAATAGTCTGGTGTTTGTACACAGCCCTGGCTCCGTAAATGGGAAACACACTAATTGTCGTGAAAGAGGTGGAGCATCTGAATAAACAGGGTGGGTTTGGTCAAAGCATGCTAACATTTTGCCTAGGGCTGCCCCCATTGTGTCTGCCTTTTTCAGTGCTGTCTCCTCCCTCAACATCCACAGCAAGTCACTGGGATTGAACAATGACCATTAAAAAGCATATTATTACAATATAACAATATTAGAAAGGTTTACATGTGGAGTAACATATGGTTTGTTAAGCTATGTTAAGAATACCATGCTTAATGCTAAGTGTGGGCAAGAGACGTATAACCCTCCAGCATTGGGCTGTACAGCACTGTGTACTTTGGAGTGATGGAGCACCATTTCATACCTTCAGAAGCTTTGGAATCAAAACTAACCATTCAACTCACATGGACGAATGCCATCAAATCCTCACTGTAATCCTCAATGTGTCACTGTCCTGCATGCACCAGACCCAGAGGAACTTAAGAGCGGGTGGAGCAGGTCCCTTAAATGCAATGTAGGCTATTCTCAAGAACTACTGTTCTTTTTTTTCCACAGTAAAACAACCCCCAAACCTCCTGATTGTGTTTATTCAGAAGCTCCACCTCTTGTACGACAATTAGTGTGTTTCCCATTTACGGAGCCAGGGCTGTGTACAAACACCTGACTATTTTCCAGCATTAAAAATCAGACTGGAGAACTAGCAAACGGAAACACTTTCTGAATATTATTAAAAACATCGCCTTTAAGCAAGGGATTGTCTTGGACCTTTGCATCCGTTCCTCACATCTGGACCTGCTTCACATCCCACCTCATGGTTTTCAATGGAGACTGCATGTTTGGTTTCTCCAGGGTGTGAGACACTCCCATGCTTAAGGGCAAGGCCACACTGCTGCTCCGGGTCACGGTTTCCCCTCACCAGGGGTTTCTTGAGTTTTGAACTGGTCCTGACCCTGAAAGCTCACCATGGACATTTTCCCGGCTTCTGGGATGAGGTAGGTCTCGGAGAGGAGGTGTTGGAAGGTGCTGTTATCCACCGTGTTTTGTACATGCTTTAATCACTTCAGACTGCAGCTGCCAGACGGTGTTGTGTGTTTTCACCGGATATTTACAGTATACAGAGATCATTGAGCATGCTAGCAAACAAACATCATGGAAGCATCTCTGATCAGAAGGAAGCGACCTGTGGGTCTGGGTCTCTCCGGGTCTCGCTTCAAACTTCTGCCAGGCGTCAAGACACACACTCCTCTAACAAACAGCCTTTGATTTATTCAAGGTTGGACAAACAAGAGCTCGTACAGTGGATTACAGCCGACAAAGACGAGAAGAGGAGGGGCGGGGGGTGTTAGCATTAATAACATCAACTCACCTGTTGCTTTTATACAACAATTCTGAGAAATTAAGGAATGGTGTTTAATACGAGGGCGGCACGGTGGCGCAGCAGGTTAGTGTCGCAGTCACACAGCTCCAGGGACCTGTAGGTTGTGGGTTCGATTCCTGCTCTGAGTGACTGTCTGTGAGGAGTGTGGTGTGTTCTCCCTGTGTCTGCGTGGGTTTCCTCCGGGTGACTGTCTGTGAGAAGTGTGGTGTGTTCTCCCTGTGTCTGCGTGGGTTTCCTCCGGGTGACTGTCTGTGAGAAGTGTGGTGTGTTCTCCCTGTGTCTGCGTGGGTTTCCTCCGGGTGACTGTCTGTGAGAAGTGTGGTGTGTTCTCCCTGTGTCTGCGTGGGTTTCCTCCGGGTGACTGTCTGTGAGGAGTGTGGTGTGTTCTCCCTGTGTCTGTGTGGGTTTCAATTCCTCCGGGTGACTGTCTGTGAGGAGTTGGTATGTTCTCCCTGTGTCTGCGTGGGTTTCCTCCGGGTGACTGTCTGTGAGGAGTGTGGTGTGTTCTCCCTGTGTCTGCGTGGGTTTCCTCCGGGTGACTGTCTGTGAGGAGTTGGTATGTTCTCCCTGTGTCTGCGTGGGTTTCCTCCGGGTGACTGTCTGTGAGGACTGTGGTGTGTTCTCCCTGTGTCTGCGTGGGTTTCCTCCGGGTGACTGTCTGTGAGGAGTTGGTATGTTCTCCCTGTGTCTGCGTGGGTTTCCTCCGGGTGCTCCGGTTTCCTCCCACAGTTCAAAAACACACGTTGGTAGATGGATTGGCGACTCAAAAGTGTCTGTAGGTGTGAGTGTGTGAGTGAATGTGTGTGTGTGTCTGTGTTGCCCTGTGAAGGACTGTCGCCCCCTCCAGGGTGTGATCCCGCCTTGCGCGCAATGATTCCAGGTAGGCTCTGGACCCACCGCGACCCTGACGCTTACAGATAATGAATGAATGTTTAATACGAACGTGCACAGATGTGAGTGGATGAGAAACCACTGATACAAGGTGATGTTGGATGATGATTACTGGATCAAAATGCTGCATGCAAAAGATATTGTATGCATTCCAACTCTCCAAAGAACACAGTTCCCTCTCGCTGACTCCATTGGGCTCAGTGAGCTTAGACTCCTGTGCATCTCCTTCCGTCCAGGCATTGTATCCAATGCTGATTTGCCCAAATCCCAAGGGGTGTCCACAAACATTTGGAGCCAAGAGAGGCATCCTGCGTGAGGAATGATTTACACCCTGGCGTAAATCGGTCCAAAGCAGCTGCAGACGGTCCCAACAGAAGAATTTGCATCAGATTATCTTGACAAACGAGTTTGGGTTGTAAGCGGCGAGATTGCTGGCGGATTGCAGGCGGATTGCAGGCGGCGTTAATATTACAATATTTATTTATTTGCTTATTTATTTATCTGTCACAAAACACAGCCTCAGACAACTGTATTCCCACAAATAAGGATAAATGTTCCCAATCTATTCCCTTTTCCACAGGTCATTATTTACTAATTACAAACAAACGACTCGCATTGACAAACTTCTCATTAGCACAAAGAGGCAGTCGGAGCAGGTTACGCTACTTTCACTTCCAGAATTTATGAATTTATGAGACTGAGGGAGCAGAGAGAGAGAGAGAGAGAGAGAGAGAGAGAGAGAGAGAGAGAGGGAGAGGGAGAGGGGGGGGGAGAGAGAGAGAGAGAGAGAGAGGGGGAGAGAGAGAGAGAGAGAGAGAGAGAGGGAGAGAGAGAGAGAGAGAGAGGGAGAGAGACAGAGAGAGAGAGAGAGGGGGGAGAGAGAGAGAGAGAAGGGGGAGAGAGAGAGAGAGAGAGAGAGGGGGGGGGAGAGAGAGAGGGAGAGAGAGAGAGAGAGAGAGAGAGAGAGGGAGAGAGAATGTGTGACTGAGAGTACAAAGAAGACAATGAGAAACAATGATCATTTTACAGAATCTCTCTCTCTCTCTTTTCTAACACACACACACACACCCACACACACACAAACTGTATGACAGCACTGAGTGAGTAAAAGGATGTGTGTGTGACAGGGACACAGTGAAGGTGATGGGGATGGGGTAATTGTCTGTGTGTAACAGAGAGATAGACCCACTGTTGAAGGAGTAAACACTGGAAGAAGTAAAAAAATAAATAAAAACAGTGTGTGTGTGTGTGTGTGTGCTGGAATATATCACATTGTGGAGACTTCTCTTTCTAGTTAGAGAGAGAGAGAGAGTGAGAGAGAGAGTGAGAGAGAGAGAGAGAGAGAGAGAGAGAGAGAGAGAGAGAGAGAGAGATTGGATACATTCTGTAAAATGTTCAGTTTTTGTAACTTAAAAGTCCCTTATGAAACAGTATTTTCCTCATAAGATGTTAGTGATGAATTTGGTTGTCACTCACTCACTCACTCACTCACTTGATTTAAAGTGTCTGGTGATCTGTGTTCAGTTGTATGTAAATACACTAAGAGAAAACCACAGCAGAAACATTAAACAGGCCAGAAGTATCTCATAATTATGTAATCACTTTAACAATTCAAATACGTATATATTACACAGGGGTTCCAGACACAACTGTCTGGGGCCAGTAAAAATAGCCCAAGGGACGTGATTAAAGCTCTTTTGGGACACTTTCAGGACGACAGTGTTGTGCAAGTTAAAATCAGAAAGTTTAATAAGAGGGGAACGATTACGGGTTGAAATTCTCATAACGCTCAACATGGATTCCCGTCCTTCAGCATAAAGAGCCAATCAGATTGATGTTAACCGATAAAGTCCGCCGTCCAACATAAAGACCCAATCGGCTTGCTGTTAAAGAATAAAGTCCTGCCCTCTAGCAATACGAACCAATCAGATTGCTGGTTACGTAACGCATTAAAGTCAACAGCAACTACAAATCATTAGGGATTTTATTTATGCATTTTTTTTTAAATCATTGTTTTATTTGTAAATTTTACTTGAAATGAAAAAAGGACATTTTATTTAGAGTATTTGTTATTTATAATGTTTATAAATCTTGTACAGGCGGCACGGTGGCGCAGCAGGTAGTGTCGCAGTCACACAGCTCCAGGGGTTGTGGGTTCAAGTCCTGCTCCGGGTGACTGTGTGTGAGGAGTGTGGTGTGTTCTCCCTGTGTCTGCGTGGGTTTCCTCCGGTGACTGTCTGTGAGGAGTGTGGTGTGTTCTCCCTGTGTCCGCGTGGGTTTCCTCCGGGTGACTGTGTGTGAGGAGTTGGTGTGTTCTCCCTGTGTCCGCGTGGGTTTCCTCCGGGTGACTGTCTTGTGAGGAGTGTGGTGTGTTCTCCCTGTGTCTGCGTGGGTTTCCTCCGGGTGACTGTCTTGTGAGGAGTGTGGTGTGTTCTCCCTGTGTCTGCGTGGTTTCCTCCGGTGACTGTGTGTGAGGAGTGTGGTGTGTTCTCCCTGTGTCCGCGTGGGTTTCCTCCAGGTGACTGTCTGTGAGGAGTGTGGTGTGTTCTCCCTGTGTCCGCGTGGGTTTCCTCCGGGTGACTGTCTGTGAGGAGTGTGGTGTGTTCTCCCTGTGTCTGCGTGGGTTTCCTCCGGGTGACTGTCTTGTGAGGAGTGTGGTGTGTTCTCCCTGTGTCTGCGTGGGTTTCCTCCGGGTGACTGTGTGTGAGGAGTGTGGTGTGTTCTCCCTGTGTCCGCGTGGGTTTCCTCCGGGTGACTGTCTGTGAGGAGTGTGGTGTGTTCTCCCTGTGTCTGCGTGGGTTTCCTCCGGTGACTGTGTGTGAGGAGTGTGGTGTGTTCTCCCTGTGTCCGCGTGGGTTTCCTCCAGGTGACTGTCTGTGAGGAGTGTGGTGTGTTCTCCCTGTGTCCGCGTGGGTTTCCTCCGGGTGACTGTCTGTGAGGAGTGTGGTGTGTTCTCCCTGTGTCTGCGTGGGTTTCCTCCGGGTGACTGTCTTGTGAGGAGTGTGGTGTGTTCTCCCTGTGTCTGCGTGGGTTTCCTCCGGGTGACTGTGTGTGAGGAGTGTGGTGTGTTCTCCCTGTGTCCGCGTGGGTTTCCTCCAGGTGACTGTCTGTGAGGAGTGTGGTGTGTTCTCCTGTGTCCGCGTGGGTTTCCTCCGGGTGCTCCGGTTTCCTCCACAGTCCAAAACACACGTTAGTAGGTGGATTGCCGACTCGAAAGTGTCCGTAGGTGTGAGTGTGTGTGTGTGTGTGTTGCCCTGTGAAGGACTGGCGCCCCCTCCAGGGTGTATTCCCACCTTGCGCCCAATGATTCCAGGTAGGCTCTGGACCCACCACGACCCTGAAATGGATAAGGGTTACAGATAATGAATGAATGAATGAATGAATGAATAAATCTTGTATATTGAAATGTATTTGAAAGGGTACACAGTGAATTCACCAGTGTTACATCAACACTGTTAGTGTAATAATTGAACACTCTCAGTGTTAACACTAATTGTGTTGATTTAACACTGGTGAATTTACTGTGTAATTTGATTTGAAATTCCATAGTTAAATAACTACATTAAAGGTTGCTATAAAGCTACTTCAATGTACAGGATATGGCTCTGATACTTCAATGTACAGGATATGGCTCTGAGCGTATGCAGGTTATACATTATGTTCTGGACCTTGGCTTGAGATAATTTTCTCGAACTGGACCTTAATGAATTACCCCTGCTCTATACCATTCAGACCAGGGCACGACACTGAGCTTCGTGACATTCGACTTCATAATAAAAGTCCACAATAGGTGCACATTAAACAATCTGGAGACACTAGGGGGTGTTTAAACATGTTTGGATACATTGGGCATGTTTAGATTTCCCATGCACATGTATGCACTTGTTTCTCAGGAACGGACAGCGTCTTTCGGAAGTGAAGTTTCTTAGTTACACAGCTTGTTAAAAGTAATTGAGACAGAACTCGGTCGAACCCAGATTTAGGCTCATTGTGTGAAGGAACCGCTGAGATGCTGTTGTGAGACACAAAAGCTCAAGTGTGAAAAATGACAACAGCTTCTGCCAGACATTTGCTGCAGAGAGAGGCTTGAAGAATACGTGAGAAAGAGATAATCAGTCGGAGAATAACTCTCAGTCCAGTGAGACGGAGGCAATCTGGAGCGGACGGGAGTGTGACGTTTCTGAAAGACTGGACTCGCTTGTTTTAACGATCATGTTATACACTGATCAACCATTCGCTCGCGGTGGAACTCATTTCAGTTACACATTCTCTGAATGCCATGTTTTCCACTCTATAAACACATTTATAACATGTTGTAAAGTATTAATAAAGCATTATAAACATAGCTGTAAACGTTTATAAAGCGGTAATACACTTTATTTGTCTGAATGAAGCCACAGGTGTTTGTTTTCATCTTTCCACAGTCAGGAGACAACACAGTGCTCTGGGTCTGAAAGGATGTGGAGGTGTCAAGCAGTCGGTGCTGAGAAACATCTATTACACAGTGGGTGGAGGTGTGGAGTGTGTGGAGGTGTGGAGTGAGGCCTGATGGATGGATGAGACTGAGACTAACTATGAAAACAAACAAACAAACAAACACAGTCATGATCAAGAATATCAAGGGTGGTTTGGCCTTGAGATCTAGTGTGTGTGTGTGTGTGTGTGTGCGTGTGCTAGGTGTGTTTATGTGCTGTGGTCAGTGTAGGTGTTCTATAGAGACAGATGAGCAGGGCAGTGAGCGTGAGCTTTCGTCCGTGAGATCAATACAGCTGGCCGCTGCCAAATGGGGGAGTAATGATGGGTAATGATATGAGCCTGCAGAGAGAGAGAGAGAGAGAGAGAGAGAGAGAGAGAGCGAGAGAGAGAGAGAGAGAGTGTGTGTGTGTGGTGGGTTTGCGCCTGCTCTTTCATTAATAGAGCTCATTCATCGCATATCACGAAGATGGCTTAATACCCACCCCCATAACAATCCATATATACATGCCACAATTGCTTTCTCTCTCTCTCTCTCTCTTTTATAGGTCACTCGCTCTCTAGTCCACTCATCTCCTGCTCTCTCTTTTCCAGCTGCTTCCCTCGTTCCCTCTCTATTACTCTCTCAGCACCGGTGGTACGTCTGTTCATCTGTTTTTCAGATTAAGTCATCAGAGACCGCCAGTGTGAGGTGCATTTGGTATAAAAGACACACACAGAGAGAGAGGGAGAGAGATTTGTTTTTATACAATGGCAGGACATGAGCCCTGTGTGATCTCCCAGCTTTCTGTCAGAGCCCATGTCACCGTTTCAACAGCCATCCTTGGACTATTTTTATTTTTATTTTAAATCTAACCACTGTACACTGGGGACCTTCACCTCTACAAAACCTTCCATTCTGGAGACGACGTTGTGCCCAAAACATTGTGTCTATTGCAGTTTGGCCCTGATGTGTGGCACTGATCCCAGATCAATAGCCTGATTCCTTTTACCCAGCGGTTTTAATGTTGTCGTAGACTGGTTTATATACACATGGGTAAATGTATTAACAATGTAATTAGGTACTATTTAATTATACCTATTTGCCCTGTGAAGGACTGGCGCCCCCTCCAGGGTGTATTCCCGCCTTGCGCCCAATGATTCCAGGTAAGCTCTGGACCCACCGCGACCCTGAACTGGATAAGGGATACACAGATAATGAATGAATGAAAGATTTATACCTTTAAATGGAATTTTCTTGCAGTTATAAACTATACCTAGGGTTGCCAGATATTGTGAGGAAGTGATTAGCTTTTTTGGAGAGCTAACGCATTTTTTTTTAACTCTTACCCAAGTTTGTTTCCATGACTTGTGGGGACTGTACATTCAATTTCTGGAGACTTACGCCAACACTAACACGAACCCTAACCCTAAAAAAACACGTCTACACTTTCATTTTGTATGATTTACTTGAGTCGATGTGTGTCTGTGCCCCTCAAAGAAGGACAACACGGCCCCAAGACATGAGCAAAACAGGGAAAGTGGTACAACACACACACACACACACACACACTCACACACTCACACACATGCACTTCACCCATCTGGTTGCTCATTTACAGACCTACTGACTCTTAAGTAGTTACCACAGCAACATGAAGTGGGGGAGAATAACACGTTTTGTACAATGCAATTCTGAGAGATTTCCATCAGTCTTCTCTCTCTCTCTCTCTCTCACACACACACACACACACACACACATACACACTCTCACACACACACACACGCACACACCAACAAGCCTCTCCAAGCTCCGTTTGCACAATGTACCTTTTCACAACCCACTGTTTGCAGTGTTCTCACCTCTTGCTGAAGTAATGAATTACTGAGGTCAAGCAACCACACACACACACACACACACACACACACACAAAGCCATGATTAGACAGCAGGACACACACTAGCTCAGGTAAGAGTGAGACTGTGGGGCAGTACATGGAGCTTTCTTTATTATTACATGCACACACCTCGCACTGACCACCACTTACCTTCCAGTAAACAAAGGTCAATGAATGGTAATCATTTTCATTATTTTAAAAAAGCAATCAGTCATTGTTACAGAAACAGCTGTGTAATATTTGTACACAAGCCGCATGAGACTCTGAACGAACCAGTTAATGCTAAAGTAGTCCCCCACATTGTTGACTATTTGTCATTGTACAGTGTAAAATGAAATGGGTCTTACGCTTTTAACCCAACTGTGGCAGTGACACACACACACACACACACACACACACACACACACACACACACGTGCACCAGGGGCTATGAGCACACACCCGTTGGGTGCCTTGCTTAAGAGCCCCTCAGCTGCGGATGGGGTCGTATGATCAGGAAAGACTCCCCGACAAAGTTCTTACAACTGTGTTAAAGTGTTATTTTCAGAATAATTCACGATTAGAAGTGTGATGCACTGTTAGATATATTCATACTTGCACTTTCAGAAAAACTGTCACTGTGGTGGTACCCTCAGGGGTGCATATTCAGTACCTTTAGTTAGAGAACATAATTGTACCTATTTTTATCTTTTTTTTATAATTGTAGATTTTATAATAGTGTTGGTGTCATACGCCTCAATTCATCTCCAGGACTTTTAATATGTTCTTTTATTTTACACGGTTCTGTAATGACAAGTTCACCTCGCAAATAAACACCACTGATGTACCTTTAAAGGTGCATTTAGACAGTTTGTACCTTTAGTGACCAATCATGTACTTCTACTGTAGCTGAGTGTGTGTATAATCCATTTCAACGTTATACACAAAGTGTCGCAGTCACACAGCTCCAGGGACCTAGAGGTTGTGGGGGGTTCGATTCCCACTCCGGGTGACTGTCTGTGAGGAGTTTGGTGTGTTCTCCCTGTGTCTGTTTGGGTTTCCTCCGGGTGACTGTCTGTGAGGAGTGTGGTGTGTTCTCCCTGTGTCTGCATGGGTTTCCCCCGGGTGACTGTCTGTGAGGAGTGTGGTGTGTTCTCCCAGTGTTTGAGTGGGTTTCCTTCCACAGTCCAAAAACACACGTTGGTAGATGGATTGGCGACTCAAAAGTGTAGGTGTGAGTGAATGTGTGAGTGTGTTGCCCTGTGAAGGACTGGCGCCCCCTCCAGGGTGTATTCCTGCCTTGCGCCCAATGATTCCAGGTAGGCCCTGGACCCACCGCCAATCCCTGAACTGGATAAGCGCTTACAGATAATGGATGGATGGATGTTTATAGAAAGTTATAAATAAGGGATTCACCATAATCTCACAAGCACAAACCCACACGAGTCAGGCCCCCGCTGTGGAGATGTGTGGACTGTCCTAATGTGGACGTGAAAGCCTGTGTAATGTCCAGGAGATGCGCTTGAGCCTGAGATGCTCATTAGCCATAAATCTTCCAGCTTAAGGTCAGTCCCCACCCCGAGCACTAATCAGACGCCAGCGCTAGCGTCCTGTAGCTTTGATTAAATGAGGGTGTTTGTGGCATCTTTGTTCATTAATTTGGTCTCTGACGCGTAAAAAACCTTCTAAGGCGCTTTTAATGTCTTCCTAATGTCGGGTAATACTCAGAAATGTCTGCAAATGTTTTTGCTCTTCTTGTGTTCGTTTGGCTCGTGCACGCGTCTAATGGCTTGGTTGATTATATCATCAACTTGTTTTTCTACATTTATACACTGTGGGCTGTCCGTTGCTCTGCATACTTTGTTAGCCACCACATTCATCCTGTTTTTCAATACTCAAGAGTGTCACTGACGAACCGGTGCACACTGTGCAGCGACAGATGAGCTACTGTCTCTGACTTTACATCTACAAGGTGAACCAAGGGTCTCACAGAGTGGACAAGGTTTAAAAACTCCAGCAGCACTGCTGTGTCTGATCCAATACGAGGGACCAAAACTTGTTTCAGACACAGGGCTAGGGTTAGTAGTGGTTATGGGTTTGTCTCCATGAAATGCAAGTCTATGTAATGTACCCTGAAGACATGGATGCGGTGTGTGTGTGTGTGTGTGTGTGTGTGTAGAGTGTGCAAATACGGAGGTAAATGAGAAGGAAAGCAGCTCCTAATGGGAACGGCTATTTTTTACGGCTTTGTTTCGCTGGCTGCGCTCAGGGCTAACGGGCTTTTATAGGAAACAGAACCAAACAAATTAGACACTTTACACATGGACATTAAAAACATATTAACACCACAACTATACGACAAAGAGCGGAGAAAGGGGTAGTGGGGGGGAGTGAGGGAACAGAGCGGGAGAGAGAGGGGAGATAAGAGTTTTTTGATGACTTTGCTGCTGATAAGAATCTCCGCACATGTTCGGACGGATGGAGAGCGGAGCGTTTGAGCAGCTTACGTAAGGTCTTTTTAGCCTCGCACACGGAATGTGGAAATACGGCCACAACTAATGACCGACAGAGAATGAGAGAGAGAGGGAGAGAGATACACCTCTTCTTTCACTCTCTAACTGTTTCCCTCTCATCCGCTACAAAATCATTAATTCCATTTCCATTCAGAACACCTGTTAAGTACAAGCTATTCATTTCTCAGTGTCAGGAATTACACACGTGTCCCCAACACTAAAGCATCACCTCCGCCATTCGTCTCTGTGCTTCTGTACACTTTTGTCGAGGCTGTCAGTGGTGATGTATGTATGAGGGTTCTGAGCTGTTACTAGGAGGGGTGTTGAGGTATGGCCACCAGGGGGATTTTAATGTTCATTCGTGTTGTCTAACCCCTCTCTACAGAGGCCTGAGCGGCTGCCATTTCAGCCCTTTCATCTTCCCACAGAAGAACGGTCTCTGGGGTGGTACATTCAAAGGTAAATATTCCGTATTTTTTATTCAGGGGCAAAACTGTAAAAACATTTCTGTACATTTTACGGTGGAAAGCTGTAAATCCATGACAGTAAATGACTGTAAACTCTAAAAAGGTTGAAAACATTTCTGTAACAGTGAAATACCATAGGGCGACACGGTGGCGCAGCAGGTAGTGTTGCAGTCACACAGCTTCAGGGGCCTGGAGGTTGTGGGTTTGATTCCTGCTCCGGGTGACTGTCTGTGAGGAGTGTGGTGTGTTCTCCCTGTGTCTGCGTGGGTTTCCTCCGGGTGACTGTCTGTGAGGAGTTTGTTGTGTTCTCCCTGTGTCCGCGTGTGTTTCCTCCGGGTGACTGTCTGTGAGGAGTTGGTGTGTTCTCCCTGTGTCTGTGTGGGTTTCCTCCGGGTGCTCCGGTTTCCTCCCACGGTCCAAAAACACACGTTGGTAGGTGGATTGGCGACTCAAAAGTGTCTGTAGGTGTGAGTGAGTGAGTGAATGTGTCTGTGTCTGTGTTGCCCTGTGAAGGACTGGCGCCCCCTCCAGGGTGTATTCCCGCCTTGCGCCCAATGATTCCAGGTAGGCTCTGGACCCACCGCAACCCTTAACTGGATAAATCCACCTACCAACATGTGTTTTTGGACTGTGGGAGGAAACCGGAGCACCTGGAGGAAACCTACGCAGACACAGGGAGAACACACCACACTCCTCACAGACAGTCACCTAGAGCAGGAATCGAAGCCACAACTTCAGGTCCCTGGAGCTGTGTGACTGCGACACTAACCTGCTGCACCACCTGAGGGATTTACTTAAGGGTGTTGCAGATTATTCCTTAAAAGATTTCCTTACGTAAGGGAATGTGTTACTGCACTAACAGACTTTACCGAAGAAAAATTCTAATGTTTCCATGGAAACCATTGTTTACATGCACTTGCTGTGATACCTGTTATCGTTTATTACTGACTGGAAGGATCCCGTAGCATAAAATCATAGAGCAATAACCTTCAACACACAAGTGAATATTTTAAAAAACCCTTAAGGAAAAGAGTTAGCGTTTTTTTGTGCAAACGATTTTATTTTAAGGAACTTTAAGGAAAATCTTAACTTAAGGTGTTTTGTGCAACCAACCCCATGGTGTTATGGGTCTGAAAGGATGTGAACATACCAAGAATCAAACAAGGAATTTGTACAGGAAACTAGACACAGGGCTGAGCATCAAGGCAGAACCAGACGTCACACGGAGTAATGGATCTCAGTTCAACACTGGGGTTGTGTGGATGGACGGGGAGATGGATTATTTCTCCTGTTTATGAATACCTTCCACTGGACAGTTGTTCAGCCATGTTTCTGCTCAAATGTGAACAAAATAAACAGATTCCAGCCTGTGTTTGTTGAATGTAAATGCATTGCTTATGTAAGCACCCTGTATCATTACTGATTTAAATATGTAGATATGTTATGTAATATTAATCCTGTGTAAATATATTCATATAATGTTGGGTTTCAAAGGATGGGTTTGTTGCCAATCTGTGAGACACAGCATCTCTTAGGGGCTTACAAGAGGTCAGTGGGCAGTTAGTGGACGGTCAGATTCAAAGTGTGTAATGGGGGCAGAAGGAGGGAAAGTGTGTGTGTGTTTGAGAGAGAGAGAGAGAGAGAGAGAGAGAGAGAGAGAGCTGGAGGAGAGTTATTTCTCTTCAGAAAAGTGCTGAAGTGCAGCTAATGCAGCTGCGTTGACCGTCAGTGACCTCAGATCAAAGTCAGTAGATTTGGATTTCACTGCTAGATTAAAAAAATACACCCATAAACACACCCTGCAAAAGTGAGTGTAACATGCTCAGCAATCTCTCTCTCTCTCTCTCTCTCTCTCTCTCTCTCTCTCTCTCTCTCTCTCTCTCTCTCTCTCCACACTCTCTCTCTCTCTCTTTCTCTCTCTCTTTCTCTCTCCGCTCTCTCTCTCTCTCTCTTTCTCTCTCTTTCTCTCTCTCTTTCTCTCTCCGCTCTCTCTCTCTCTCTTTCTCTCTCTTTCTCTCTCTCTCCGCTCTCTCTCTCTTTCTCTCTCTCTATCTCTCTCTTTCTCTCTCTGCTCTCTCTCTCTCTCTCTCTCTCTATCTATCTATCTATCTATCTATCTTTCTATCTCTAAATCTCTTTTTCTCACCCTCTGTCTCTTAATTCTCTCTCTCTCTCTCTCTCTCTCTCTCTCTCTCTCTCTCTCTAACTCTCCCTCTTTTGTCTTTCTCTCACCCTCTCCCTCTTAACATTTTTCTCTTCCTCTCTCTCCCACTCTCTCTCTGCTCTCTCTCTCTCTCTCCCTCCATCTCTCCTTCTCTTGCCTTCTCCATCACTTTCATTCTCTCCAGTTTTCTTTCTCTGCCATTCCTCTCCCTCTACCTCTCCACTCAATCCTCGCCCCTTCTTTCTTCTGCTCTTTTGTCTCATACCCTATTCTGTTCCTGTCTCTCTCTTTCCATCCCTCCCAGCCTCCCTCTCTCTCTCCAAAGTAGAGCACAAGTTTGCACAACTAAATCGCATCACTTTAACATACTTTGTCTTGTTTCCCCCCCCTCTCTTTCTCTCTCTCTCTCTCTCTCTCTCTCTCTCTCTCTCTCTCTCTCTCTCTCTCTCTCACTCCCCCCCCTTCCACACACACACAGAGTGGGTTTAATATCCTCCACTAGTTTTTCTCTTTCTCTTTGACGATGCGATAGATAGTGACAGTGTGCCGAGGCTGGGTGCCTGCCTGCAGCTTCGTTGGGTGGGAGGGGGCAGCCAGGTTCCAGGCAGCAATATTAAACCATCAATCACCCCGCAAATTAGGGCCTTTTTACGTCAAACACGCATTACCACCACCCCCAAACCCCCCAAACCGGCCCCCACCCCTAGGTATGGTCACACAAACCCGCATAATTCAAGCACACGTGCACGCACATACACACACACACACACACTTTCAAATGCGGCTGGCCCACTCACCGTTTCGCCTGTGCTCCAAATAACAGCAATTATCCATATGAATAATCATAACAAACCATCAGAGAATACACATATTACATTCTGCTTGACTGACTTATTAAAATGACCAAGCCCCGCCCACAACGGCGTTATAGTTTTATAAATAAATTTACGCTTACACGCTGTAACAATGTACCAACTGGCAATGAATGTAACAACCTCAGTGTAATCTACGTAATTACACAAGTGTATTTCGATAATTCACTGCATTATTTACATTATTACATAACACACATGTATATAAACACAAGCTGTGCAAGTATATGCTGTAACAGTGATGCTGTCATGAGTTGTTATATCCCAGTAAACATTTAGCCGATGATTCAACATTGAAATAACGTAATGACTGCCGTCTAATCAACGTTCTCTTAAGGTTGAAAATGAAAGTTGAAAAGACGTCCAAACACAGACATTGAAAAGACGACTATTAGACGTATTTTGGACGTCCATTGACGTTATTAATTGGTCCCGAAATAAATTACTTGTATAAAACGCGTTTTGGACGTCCACTGACGTTATCGATTGCTCACCACTTAACTAACTTATTAAGATGGATTTTGGACGTCTATTGACGTTTAAAATATGTCCTTGACGGACAGACTACTTTTAGACCTATTTTGAACGTCCAGGGATGTTCCTTGTTTACTGGGATTGTTGTTACATTGTTGTCAATGTTCAATGTATTGGATTATCTCAGAGATTCAGTGATTCTGAGCCTTGGTGAGTTGATTCAAAGAATCATTTGCACCTAATAATTTTCTCCATTGTCAAGAACCAAGACATCGATTACCCCTTTCACATATGCCCTATTACGTGTCAATTATACGGTAATTAAACAGTGACACGGCAGTTTACCTACACAAGGCCAAACACAATTCCCGTGAAATTGTTTGATAATAACACTGAGGTCTTGATAATGTCCAGCAGAGCGTCTGTGTTTCTGTACTACGCATGTTGTAAATCATTTCATTTGTACATATTTCTAAAGTACAGCCACTGAAAGCTGCAGCATCTCTGATCTCAAAGTAATTGAATCTAAATGTAATAATCACACTTTTACAGAACCTCTGAAAGGATGTGCTATTTTTATTTAAAAAAGAAAATATGATGAAAGATATGTGTGGGCAGGATACAGGCAGAGGTCAAAGCACTGACAGTCAAAGGTAAGGCAGGAAAATCCATAAACACAAAACAAAGAAGCAAGGTCAGGGGTGAGCGAGAGAGAAACCTGACAACACTGAAAATATAGGCATGTTTCATGTTCACACAGCTAATAAACATTACGGCTAATACTCACATTCTCTCCTCCATGTTGAGGTGCCACTGTCGGTCTCTGACATGGGCTTGTGCTCCACCCTTTAACATGAATTCTTTTTCAGAGAGGGTTCTTACTTAATTCAAGGGTTTGATTATATTTTAAGTATCATTATCTATGAGTGGGCGGCACAGTGGTGCAGCAGGTAGTGTCGCAGTCACACAGCTCCGGACTGTCTGTGAGGAGTTGGTGTGTTCTCCCCCTGTCTGCGTGGGTTTCCTCCGGGTGCTCCGGTTTCGTCCCACAGTCCAAAAACACACGTTGGTGGGTGGATTGGCGACTCAAAGTGTCTGTAGATGTGAGTGTGTGAGTGAATGTGTGAGTGTGTGTGTTGCCCTGTGAAGGACTGGCGCCCCCTCCAGGGTGTATTCCCGCCTTGCGCCCAATGATTCCAGGTAGGCTCTGGACCCACCGCGACCCTGAACTGGATAAGCGCTTACAGATAATGAATGAATGAGTGAATGAATGAATGAATTATCTATGAGTGTCTGAGCAGCCGCAGGTGTGAGTCATTGTCAAGGGGGGAGATGGGAAGCACCCAAGGCTGGAACATATCTATACTTGGGTAAAATGGTGCAGTCCATGGAGAAACAGTGACAGAAAATAGATACGGGGTCAGAATTAGAAATAAGTGAGCACAGATTACTATTTGGTGACCACTAGATACTATTATGCAGGCATGAACTATCAAGTAAGAAACAAATACTATCGAGTTAGCACCAGATACTATCAAGGGAGCATTAAATACTATTCAATGAACACCAGAAGCTATTGAGTGTGCACCAAATAAATAAATAAAGTGTTCACAGTTTGTGGTGGTCACCATGTATCTTTTGGTCACCTGATCATGTACCATGTGCTTATTTCAACCACTGAGAGAAGCCAAAACACAGAACCAAGACCCTCACTAAGAGGAAGGTTGTTTTCGCTTGGGTTCTACTGTGTGGCGAACTGCAGCAAAGATGCACTTGGCAATGCTTTGTCCACTTCACTGATGAACATGTTTTATTATGAAAAAAGAGAGAGAAAAAAACATCTGGGGTATCAATGAGCCGGCAAGCCATTAAGAAGCGCGATAGCAAGTGCACAGGAGAGAAAATAAAACAGAGAGAGAGTGAGCGAGAGAGAGAGAAAGAAAGAGAGAAGAAATGAGCCATTGAAATGTATTCATCCCAATTAGCAACATCAGGCGAAGGAGTGCAGGAATAGCGTGCACTTCATCTCTCATTAGCACTGTTTGCTGACTTTGGGACAAGAATGGGCAGTATTTCAATTACGACTCCCAGTACACTGTCATTTGTTTCTGATGAATCTGAAAAACATCCTCGTGTCATTTGCAACAAAAGCGCAGTGTTTCAATTCAATCCGCTTCCATTCATTTAGATTTGCACAGGACTTTCTGCTGCAGACATTGTCCCAAAGTAGCTTTCCACAAATGCCATTCCAACCTCCTAATGAGCGTCACCCGGAGCGGCAGTGGCAGAAAGTGCTCCCCAAGAGCAAGAGGGAGAAACTAGGACAGGAACCAAGACTCATAACACAAAGCTCTCTACATGAGGGAGAAACGTGGACAGGAACCAAGACACAAAATTACAATAACAGTGAACTATGAAAAAAGAACAGAAACTCAAAACCTAAGAGGAAACTGAGAGGAACCAAGATTCCAGGAGATACGGGTTCATAAAAGCACAAGGGAAAAACACAATGGGGAAGAAACCCCTTCAAAAAGAGGGACCAAGACTCAAAAGGTAAAAGCCCTTAAGAGCATGAAGATCAACAGCTGAGAAGAACCAAAGGTCAAAGAGCAAATCTTCCAACACTACAACCATGAGTGGCAGCAACGTAAAGAAACAGTGACGTTCTTCAAGATGTTCTCCAAGATGTTCCATGAGGAAACAAGAATGATGACCATCAAAGAATCAAGAGGTAAAACCATTGAGAAGAACAATATATAAACCTCAGGATCAGTCTAGTGTCCCATAATCAAAGGCCAGCGATGTGGAGTCTTAGATACCCCACAAAACCCTGACTGAACGTCTAGCATATCTGAATTTTCTGTGTGTTTCCACCTAGTCTGATATCTACCTCAACATGGGCTTTGGCATAGACCAGTGGAAACATGGAAGGGAAGAGGGATGCTGTGGATACAGTCACTACAGCCAGCCACTACCGTTCTCTTTGTGACATCCAGGAACAGGTCCACAATCATTGTTTCTTCATCAGATGTGTAATGCCAGTCTCCTGAGCCAAAATAAGGCATGAATACATCACGAAATATGACATAGTGTCTGTCATAGGCCACAAAACATGGTCTCTTTCCTGTGTCTGATCTCGGCCAAACAGCATAAGAAAGAACCACTGAGAAGAATCAAGACTCATCGTTTAATTCACCAAGAGCTCAAAGTATAACCACAAAGAACCTAGACTCTATAGGGTAACATTTAAGAAGAAACACTGCGAGCAACTAAGATTCAACGTGTTAATCTCTGGATCTCCAAACACTTTATAAGAGAATGAAAAACCTTCTTAAATTACAACGGAAGCCAATGTAAAAAGATTTTATTGCAAGTAATTTTGGAGCATTTCTATTGGTCCATTCATCATGACATATTCACACACTGAGAACAGCTGCTGTGTTGAGATGATAAAAATCGCAAAAATGGAGATACATGTTTTAATTGGAAAGCAACAACGTATTAATGTTATATTTTTCCCACAGACAACAGCAACGACACAGGATTAACACAGTTTAAAGCCCATTTGAACTGACTCAAACCAACAGAACGGAACACAGTTTACTGTTATTATTGGACTGGAGTTTTTTTGTACTGTGGTTTAATTCAAACCACTTTCCATAGGCCATCTGTGCTTTTAATCTCAGTCAAATGCTTCCAAGGGTGATCACTCTGTTGTTTGCACCAAGCTGCAAAGTTCTCTGTTTACTGCTATCAGAGAGCAGGGTTCTGGCTCCAGTATTTCCATCACATGAAAAACCGGAGTTCAGCCAAATAAAATCTAATGTACATAATTACCCACACACCCCAACCGAGAAGCCAAAGTCCTAGCTGGAGACTGAGGTCTATTTGCTTCTTTAGTTTTTGTCTTGGGGAAATCAATGTCCTGATTCCATTCATTTTGGGCCTTTCCTATTGATTCACTTATTGAAATATCACAATGGATTTCAGTAGATAATCCACACAAATTTAGTAGAAAAACAAAAACACCAAAAAAGAACATTTCTAATGCTTTTACACCAGTGTGCAGTCTGGGACATTTTTCTACCACATACTGTGTTTTGGACACTGGCCGGAGGACCATCTCAATCCACAAGTCAAAACACTCTCATTGTTATACGATCTGTTGAGTCGAGTCACAAGTTATAAGAACTGAAATCTGAGTCAAATTATAGACTGTAAGAATAGACAGTGGAACTGATTTTGGTTTAAAATATCAGAAGTCTTTTGATTGATTCATAAATCATAAGATTTAAAGTGCAATATTCATGAGTCATTAGATCTAAAGTCTGAGTTGAGATATGAGTTGATTTGTAAGATATGAAAACCAATTTGATTCACGAGTCGTAAGACCTAAAGTCTGAGTTGACTCATGATTTTTAAGGTCCGAGGACAAATTGATTCGAGAGTCATAAGACCTAATGTCTGAGTTGACACATGATTTGTAAGGTCAGAGGACAAGATGATTCACGAGTCGTAAGACCTAAATTCTGAGTTGACTCGTGATTTGAAAGGTCCGAGGACAAATTGATTCACGAGTCATAAGACCTAAAGTCTGAGTTGACTCATGATTTGTAAGATCTGAGGACAAGTTGATTCACGAGTCGTAAGACCTAAATTCTGAGTTGACTCATGATTTGTAAGGTCCGAGGACAAATTGATTCACGAGTCATAAGACCTAAAGTCTGAGTTGGCTCATGATTTGTAAGGTCTGAGGACAAGTTGATTCACGAGTCGTAAGACCTAAATTCTGAGTTGACTCATGATTTGTAAGGTCTGAAATCATTCACGAGTCATACGATTTGAAGTTACTTCATAACATCTTAAGTGTGTGTGGATTCGAAGTCTCAGTCTCTAGATGCTATTGTTTTTAGCGCTATTATATTGTCCTTTTGTCCATTCTGATAGATTAAAGCTAGCCATATACAGGGTAAGTTTACATGATGCTAGCTGGCGCCGTATAAGCTAATGGTTAGATCTTAGCATAGCAGATCCAGTGCTAAACAACCACAACAACATTTGGACATGAAAGCAGGCACATTTAGTCACAGTGGAAAAACTAGATAGATTTTATTTGACCAAACTTTTTAAATAAGAGTGTTAGGAGCCTTCTAGTTGGTCTCCTTAGCTGAGCTAACAGTTAGCGTGATGCTGCCTGGCTCATGTTATTGCAGCTTCTTTCCTGGAAAAAACTCTGGATGTGAGAGTCAAGGCAATGGATCGATTCTGTGCTCATTATAAAAGGGTTCTATTTTGTCTCCTTGAGAATCTCCTAAATGCATTTTTTTTTGCCACAACATCTTATTCGTTCTCTTTTGTGTGTGTGCACACACAGGGATTAGTCTTGACACACACAAAAACAAATACACACACACATATAAGCCTTTCAGTGTTGTATCTGTGAATTTCAAGGACAGTACATGGACCTCCATTCATTTTGTGGAGACATAACATTAACATTTCTGTATTTACTTGTAAATCTAACCCTAACCTTAAAACACGTCTTCACCTTAAAATGTAATAAATTACAGGGTGTACAAAGAGTTTCGTGCCCACAATGTGATATATTCCTGGTACACACACACACACTGTCTTTTCAGGTGAGTCTGATTTTCTACCTTTCACTCTGGCGCTTTTACGGTATGTGAGAAGAAATGAAAGGCCTATTTTCCATCTCTCATTCCCTCCGCACTTTCCATCGTCCAGGCTCGTCTTTCTCTGTTCCAGCACTGCGATAATGAAAGTTAATTATGCTGCCTACATGTCCTGCTGCTGTGTGTGTGTGTGTGTGTGTGTGTGTGTATGAGTGTGTGCCAGCTGAAAGGCAAAGTAATGGGCAGCCAGCCTCCAAGCTCTAGGATCAGATATATACTCTCCAACAGCCTTCATTGTGGCAAAACAGCAGCCAAGCGTTTTTGTTTTTTTCCCCCCTCTCCCAGACTAATTTTCCAGCTTTTCTGAAACGAGAGCAAGCTTAAAAGAACGGAGAGCGTAATTACAACAAAACGGAGCTTTAAAACGATGCCTACCGCCGAGCGGCGGCGCTTTAATAACGCTCGACGCTTAAGACAGTTTTACTCTTTCTTGCATAAAGTACTAATTGAGGCCATTAGCGTCGGGCTGTGGTGAAGAGGTTTATTTATGGTTTGGGAAGGTCTAATTGGAAAGCTCGCTCCATTGTGGTTACGCAACTTTCAAGGCCTAAAAACATTGAAGTGATTCAAACACAGGGCATTAATCAAGCGTCCAGAACTGCAATGTTTTTTCAGCCCCCCCTTTTTTTTCTAAAACTTTTGCGTAAGTCTCCACTATAAATGGAAAATGGGAGTGAAAGTCCAAGATCCGGCAGCTTGGATGAATGCAGGAGATCATCTCCAGTACGTGGGTGAAGACATGAATGCAGTCCTCCCAGCCGCGCACTTCCTTCCCCTTTTACAGAGCAAATCTAATGGAGCCAACAAAAGGTAATGTGACTAATTTTACACATGCCACGACAGACAGAAAAAAAGGGAGAGAAGAGAAAGGGCTACAGGCGGCCGCTCAGAGCTATAGAAATGGACCTGATGGGTTGACTGTGCTCACAGAAAGAGACGGTTGTGTGGTGGGCTGAAAATCAAACTTCACGACTCGCACTTTCCTTTGAATCTCTGTGAACTTTATCAGCCAAGAGTCGAAACTTTGCTGGAGCTGTGAGTAGCTAAGAGCAGTATCACGTTATCATACAGTACACAGCGGTGCTGCCAGCAGGGACTGTGGTGGTGGGGGTGGGCGGTTAAGTGCCCCACTGCAGCTCCCACAGCTCGCGGCCTGAGGTTTAAGTGCCCCACTGGAGCTCTGAGACCTGGGTTTAATCGCTCGAGAGCGTGTGTAACGGCGTTTAAGTGAGGTTTAATCGCACGGAGATCGCTAGCAATACTTTTCTTTTTTCTCTGCTGTTCCTATCAGTGCCTAACATCACCAGAAAACACACACATAAGAGCCAAGGGTGTTTAAGATGCATTTAACTCTTAAGTTTCCAACTAAAACTATTTTTAAGTGTTTTTGGGTAACGTACAAATTGTAATTCAAAATTCAGATGTTGTCCTGCTCTTTTGTTATTTTATAGTAACAGGTGTGTCATATTTAGGGTGACCAGACGTCCTCTTTTACCGGGACATGTCCTCTTTTTTAGACTTAAAAACATGTCCGGGCGGAATTTCACAAACGTCCGCCATTTTGTTTTTCTAGAGCTTACATAGAACTTCGAGAAGTTTCGTTCACAAACTAGTCCCGCCCTCCCCTACTCCGATTGGTTCGCTTGAGTGAGAAGGGGGCGTGGTGAAGTAGCCTACAATCTTCTGATTGGACGGTCTGACTGTAGCGCTACCGTTATTGGTCGATAACCTCCCCAACGTCAAAAAATTAGTGATGGGAATTTTGGCTCTTTTTGGGGAGCCGGCTCTTTCGGCTCCTAAATGGCTCTCTGTTTTACCACTTATTTTCACTGGTACAGAACAATATTACCTACATTTTACACGACTATATGGACAAAATATTATTGTTCAATATTAAAAATAATAAATAGTGTTGCAATGGCCAATTGTTTTATGGCTGTCTTGTAATAACTCACTGACTGCACTCACACATTCAATTGTATAAATAACTGGATTTTTATTTAAACACCTTAATAAAAAATCACTTGTAAACTCTGAAATACAGCCAATGGAACCCAAAGGGTAGGTATTACAAAACAGTTTATTAAATTAAATAATCATCCATTTCTGGGTAATAAAATAAACAAATACTGCAAAGAGCAAAACAGCAGCATTCAACGGTAGTGATTAAAACAACCACAGCTGTCAACAAACATTTAACTGATTTAACATTTTCTTCAACTATTTTTTGGAAGGCAGATTGGCATTCAGGAAAACCAAGTGTCTCAGCTTGGACGGTTGGAGGGTTGGAGCTTGCTTGTTGTTCTCTGATTGGTTGAATGACCGCCTTAGAAAAAAATGGCTCGGTCTTAGACGGGAACCGGCTCTTATCGTTCACTTACAAGAGCCGGCTCTTTGAACCGGTTCGTTCGCGACCGACACATCACTAGTCAAAATCACCATCTTAAATCCTCTAAACCAAACTCACACGTACTTTTGAGTACAGTGCTGTATTATCCCAAAGGAAAATACCCATGGATGTTTTTGCTTGACGAATAAACTCTTCTCACTTGTTATTTTCAAACTGCTTCATTTTTAGATTATTATTTTTAGTTGAATAAAACGCCAGTTGTCATTTTCAATTCTACAAACTGGTTAAAAGACAAAACTGGGAGAACGTTTGAATCTTGAATTACAATTATAAATTACACAAAAAATTATTTCAAATTTATCTGAAAGCCTAATAAATAAAGCAATAAAATTATTACTAAAAATACAGATTAAATACAATAGGCTTTTCGAATGTAGGAAAGGTGCTGAACATTTAAAAACGTATGTGAGTATTACTTTAACATTGAATCTATTGGTTAATGCTTAATGGTTTGTGATTGGTTTGGGGGGTGGGGGGTGGGGTTAATAAACAGATTTTCTTTTGTAACAAATGTATTCAATCAATCGTGGCCATTTTGTGTCTGAACTTTGCTTCCTCTCTGATTAAATCTATCTCGGCTGGCGGACTGTGTTTTGATCTCTGAGGAAAAGTCTGTACGTTTGGTTTTTGCTGAACTATCACTTTAAAATCATGTTACAGTAAACTTACTGTAAACTCCTCAGACTGGCATTGTACAATAGAGGATATTGCAGAACATTATCCGTGTGTGTGTGTGTGTGTGTGTTTGACCTCCTTGTGGCCTGACCTGTTTGTAGAGAGACCCCTAGTGGAGTATTAAAGATCAGCACCTTTCTCTGGAAAACAATCTCCCACTCTCTCTGACCTCAGTGAGCCTGACCTCTTCACCTTATTGTAACACTAGAGTTACAACCATAACACACACGTCTCCCATGACACTATATAACACACTGATGTCTATAAAACGCACCAATATGTTTGTACTGTTGTCTGTTTTACAGGCAGCCGCATGTACAGTGTGTAAAATTCGAGCCTTAAAATCATTAAGGTCCAGGATAAAATCTTGTAAACCTCATTTTGAGTGTGTCTAGGACCTGATGAGGGTACTTCCTGATGTTTAAGTCCTCTCAAAATCAAGTTCAATAGATTTTATCCCTGAATTTAATAATTTTTCTGTGCAAACCAAAGCTCCAGTTCTAGAACCAGATGCTAGTTTATCCTCTATTTTACTGGTTCTACACTACGGACAAAGACATTCAAATATTGTTGTGAGAATTTATCGGTATTCAGCCATAAGAACATTAGTGAGGTCAAAGACTGATGTTAGGGCGACACGGTGGTGCAGCAGGTAGTGTCGCAGTCACACAGCTCCAGGGACCGGGAGGTTGTGGGTTCAAGTCCCGCTCCACCAATCTGTGAGGAGTGTGGTGTGTTCTCCCTGTGTCTGCGTGGGTTTCCTCCGGGTGACTGTCTGTGAGGAGTTTGGTGTGTTCTCCCTGTGTCTGTGTGGGTTTCCTCCGGGTGACTGTCTGTGAGGAGTGTGGTGTGTGCTCCCTGTGTCCGCGTGGGTTTCCTCCGGGTGACTGTGAGGAGTGTGGTGTGTTCTCCCTGTGTCTGCGTGGGTTTCCTCCGGGTGACTGTCTGTGAGGAGTGTGGTGAATGTATTCTCTCTGTGTCTGCATGGGTTTCCACCGGGTGCTCCGGTTTCCTGCCACAGTCCAAAAACACACGTTGGTAGGTGGATTGGTGACTCAAAAGTGTCCATAGGTTTGAAAGTGTGTGTGTATGTGTCGCCCTGTGAAGGACTGGCGCCCCTTCCAGGGTGTGTTCCTTCCTTGCGCCCAGTGATTCTGGGTATGAATCCACTGCAAGCCTGAACTGGAAAAGTGCTTACAGACATTGAATGAATGAAAGACTGATGATGACCAACACATTATTATTATATTATATTTCGATGATTCTCCTGAGACTGCAGTTACACTATGGAACTGTTCCCAATCCTGGTCGAGGAGGGGTTGTTATTCAGCTCATTAGTTGCATCAGGTGTATTGGGAGTGGAGGATCCACCAACATTGGGCCATGTGTTCTCTGCTGTTCCTGACTGTATTTAACTATAAATTTAGCATTTATCCAATTAATAAGCTTTACACTTAGGCTCTACATCAAAATTTGAACAGACAGTTCATGATGTTGTATCAGTTTTGTGTTTTCAGCAACAGCCGCCACAGTGGCACTTCTTTCACTTAAAGAGCATGTTATGCTCAGAGCGACAGATGTGTTTGTGTGTGTGTGTGTGTGTGTGAGATGTGTGCATCCTCCATGGCTGAGAGAATCGCATCTTAGCTGTCAGCCTTTTTTATAAACTGTCTATCCATGGCGAGAATAAAATATCTCCAAAGTTAAAGTCATTTCACTGATGTTTCAGTTTGACAGATTCTCAGGTGATGTCCTGTTTCCGAACCTCAGCTTTATGAGATGGGTCCAGTCCCCATATCTACCGTGCCATGCAACCGACAGCAATGATGGACTTGGAGTTTGAGCACAATTACGGCTTACACACACAAACAAACACACTTGTTTTAATACAGCGTCAGGACATGGAGGCAGAGATTTGTCCTGAATGATAGTAACTGCCTGCCTCTGAATGCGTACAAATACGTTTTTAAAGACTTTTTGTTTAACATAAAATTAACATTCACCTGCTCTTTGGTTATTGTTTAGTAATAAAAACAAGTCTCCTGAAAACAATGGAACAAAGACCGGACACTGTATACTTTAAAAAATCATGTTAATAACCATTGTTGAGGATTTGCTTTAATTTTATCTCAAATATTTGCGTTCTTCTTTGTTAATAAACTGAAAAACACTGGTAGTTTGGACAGAAATTTAAATAAATTAAAGAATCGTCATTAACTTTTGCAGTATGCAATGTGTACCAATATATTTTAAAGATTTTTTGTGTTATATACAACTGCTACACAACATTCAAATCGTTTTTTGGTATCTGTCATTTTATTCCACAAAATAATCTAAAAATTATGTATTTTGAAAAGGGCATGAGAGAAGAGTCCCAGTAAACAATTAGCCGTTGATTCAACGTTGAAATAACGTAATGACTGCCGTCTAATCAACGTTCTCTTAAGGTTGAAAATGAAAGTTGAAAAGACGTCCAAACACAGACATTTAAAAGACGAATATTAGACGTATTTTGGACGTTCATTGACGTTATTAATTGGTCCCGAAATAAATTACTTGTATAAAACGCGTTTTCGACGTCCACTGAAGTTATCGATTGGTCACCACTTAACTAACTTATTAAGATGGATTTTGGACGTCCATTGACGTTTAAAATATGTCCTTGACGGACAGACTACTTTTAGACCTATTTTGAACGTCCAGGATGGACGTTCAAAAAAATAAAAACAATTACTGGGATGTAATTATTACTGCATTCCAACAGGAAAAAGAACCGCAAAAGCAGATTTTTCTGTTCTTGGGGAAAATATTGTGTGTTGGAAGACTTTCGATGTTGTGATTATGAGCGCAGTGTATGATTTTTATACTTTAAAGATTAATTAAGTATCACAAATATACACTACGCAAAAGCTCTTTAAATCCTGTTTGTACACCATATTACTTTTCAAAATTTAGAGGCCTCTCATTCATTTAAATGTTATTCCAAACTACAAGTATTTTTCGGTATAAGAGAAGACTACTGTCGTCGCTAGTGGTTTGTGTCTGTTACTAATGACGACCAGGGACCCACTGAAACTGACTGACAGGTAGCGGTTTGCTAACACCGGAGCTAGCTGCTGCTGTTTCGAGCGGGAAGCTTGCCGCTGTTTGGCAGTGGGACGTTCGCCTGACGCAGCCCTGGTTGCTGTTGGTGACGGCCGCGGTGAACGCGTCCTCATGCCGCTGACTGTTCATTCAGTGTCGACGCGGTGCCGTACTTCAAACTACTGCCCGCTAAAACTGCTATTATCTACAATGACTTGACAATGTCTTGTTTTTTTTTTTTGGATTTTTTGTTTTTCTGGCGTTTTGGGGTCTTGAAAATATATATATTTATATAAATAAAAGGTATTATTATTATTATAATTAGTAGTAGTAGTAGTAATTGTAGTTGTAGTAGTAGTATAATAATTAAACAGAATCATCAACAATGTTTATCTACAGGTCAGTCTCAGACACGGGTCTGGACCCTGTTGTTGTGAGAACACCAGCAGTTTCTTAGTTTGATTTGCAGATGTTCTTCTTGTGTCTATTTCCTTCTTTTCAGTAGTGGTGCCCTGACAGCTCGAACCCTCAGGCAAAACGATGAGAATGCCTTTTTGAACTGAAAATTAAAGACCCCCTCCAGTGAAGATCAGTGTTTAACCTTGTTAACATGTCGTTATGGTGTCCTTCACACGCTAGAAGATGTGTCATGAGTGAAATAAGCAGGCAGGGACATGGCAGAGCAATTCCACTTTGAAACTGAAGTGCAGCAAATACAGTCTGAGACGGGTGAATTCTGACAGTCAGGGTTTCTTATGTAACAGACCTAAGAAACTCATTTATCAACTTGTGGGGCGACGCGTTTGAGCTGTAGGCGAGTGGTAGAGGAGCAACTGGAACAGAGTTACCTCTAATTCACATTAAGACTTTTTCTCTCTTTCTTTTTTTTTTTTAAATATGACATTTTTATGAACAGACTTTTAATGTGGTTTAGTTGATGACCAGACAGAGACTTTACTAAGATTGAGGAGGTTAAGATTAGGTCTAGAATCTGAAAATTCAGAAACCAATATTCATTCATTTACAGTCTTTACATATAAACATTTAATGAATGTAAAGGAACATGGAGCTCAAGGCCATTCTGATGGTCCTCACTTTGTCATTGGTTTGTTACTGTGTAAAACACCTCCACACACACACACACACACACATACTCATACACAGTCAAAACATCCTGCTATCCTGTCCAGGAGTCTTTTTATTCATTAAAATCAAATAAATCTAACCATCTCTCTCTCTCTCTCTCTCTCTCCCTCTCTCTCTCTCTCTCTCTCTCTGTCTCTCTCTCTCTCTCTCTGTCTCTCTCTCTGTCTCTCTCTCTCTCTCTCACTCCCTCTCTCTCTCTCTCTCTCACTCCCTCTCTCTCTCTCTCTCTCGCTCCCTCTCTCTCTCTCTTTTTTGAGGTTGTTTTGTCTCTCACTCTCGCCTCTCGGCGGCTAACTGCAGATGAGGTGGTATTACATGGCCGGATCCCAATCAGAGGAAGAGGAGCCAATCAATCACGTTCTTATCTCTTCCACACTCTTCTATTACCTGCCTGACAGGCCACTAAGCTCAGCCTGTGTGTGTGTGTGTGTGTGTGTGTGTGTGTGTGTGTGTGTGTGTGTGCTGTCATCCACAGGCTGGAGATTAGCAGCATGTTTAAATGTGTTTAATATGCGCTGCTGACGAGACTGTCACACTGGCATCTCCTTCCATCAGACGGTCTCCACTGACTGATGAAGTCTCCAGTGTTTGTGTGTGTGTGTGTATGTGTGTGTGTGTGTGTGTGTGGCTGAAAATGAACGTCTCTATATGTTCTGTCACTCTACTCCCCTGCATCTGTCACACTGCTGATTGAAACTGCTGCTGACGTACGGATGCGTACCAAACTGAGCCGTGGACACTGCGCTTGATAATTGCACTAAAGTGACCAAATGTTTCTGAGCACATTCTTATCCAATATTTCTTCTAGGGATTAATAAGTAGTACGTCCCTGAAGTCACTCCAACTCATCCCATCAGCCTGGTGTAATGCCAATGGAAGCACACACTAAACAAACCTGCAGCGTGTGCGTCTGTGAAGTGAAGGAGTTGTGGAAATATTCCACTCTGCATGTCACGTCTGAAACAATGTAAATACTAAGTGTGTGCAGAGAATCCAAATGGAGAATCACCAATGGGATACAACAATACAACTTTCAAACATCAGTCAGAGGGGTACAAAGCCCTCAGAACTGTGGAAACATATTCCCTGAAGAGACACAGCTCCATCTACTACTTCTGCAATGGGCTGGAGTGGTGTTTATGATGCAGAACTAATCGTCTCACATCACCAGAGTTTGGGCAGCACTTGTGTATTTGTGTGACCTGTGGTTGGGTGGTATTTGTGTTATTTCTTTATTAGGGGTAATTTGTATATTTGTGTGAGCCTTGATTGGGCAGTGATTGTGACCTGTGAAAGGGTGTTGTTTGTATATTTGTTTGACTTGTGACTGCCTGATTTTTTATATTTTTGCATGCAGTAATTGGTGTTTGTGTATTTGTGTGTCCGGTGATTGGGCAGTGTTTTGTTTTCTGGTGAAAGGTTGCTATTTGTATATTTCTGTGACCTGTGACTGGTTTATATTTGAGTGATTGCTGATTGGCCAGTATTTGTGTAGTTGTGTGACCAGTGATTAGACAATATTTTGGTGATTGGAGATTGAGTGGTGTATTTGTGATCAGTGATCAGGGCTATTTGTGTATTTGTGTGACCTGTGAGTGCTTGATGTCTGTGTGACTGGTGGTTGGGTGAAATCTGGTTTTTATTTGTGTGGCCGGTGATTAGTTTGTATTTATGTGACTGGGGATTGGCTTGTATTTGTGTGATCGGTGATTGGTTTTTATTTGTGTATTTGTGTGACGGGGGATTGGTTTGTATCTGTGTATTTGTGTGACCAGGGATTGGTTTGTATTTGTGTATTTGTGTGACCGGGGATTGGTTTGTATTTGTGTATTTGTGTGACCGGGGATTGGTTTGTATTTGTGTATTTGTGTGATTGGTAATTGTTTTGTATTTATGTATTTGCGCGACCGGGGATTGGTTTGTATTGGTGTATTTGTGTGACCGGGGATTGGTTTGTATTTGTGTATTTGTGTGATTGGTAATTGTTTCGTATTCATGTATTTGTGTGACCAGGGATTGGTTTGTATTTGTATATTTGTGTGATTGGTGATTGGTTTGTATTTGTGTATTTGTGTGATTGGTAATTGGTTTGTATTTGTGTGACTGGGGATTGGTTTGTATTTGTGTGATTTGTGATTGGTTTGTATTTGTGTATTTGTGTGACAAGTGATTGGTTTGTATTCATGTATTTGTGTGACTGGGGATTGGTTTGTATTTGTGTATTTGTGTGACCAGGGATTGGTTTGTATTTGTGTATTTGTGTGACCGGGGATTGGTTTGTATTTGTGTATTTGTGTGACCGGGGATTGGTTTGTATTTGTGTATTTGTGTGATTGGTAATTGTTTTGTATTTATGTATTTGTGCGACCGGGGATTGGTTTGTATTGGTGTATTTGTGTGACCGGGGATTGGTTTGTATTTGTGTATTTGTGTGATTGGTAATTGTTTCGTATTCATGTATTTGTGCGACCGGGGATTGGTTTGTATTTGTATATTTGTGTGATTGGTGATTGGTTTGTATATGTGTATTTGTGTGACTGGGGATTGGTTTGTATTTGTGTATTTGTGTGATTGGTGATTGGTTTGTATTTGTGTATTTGTGTGACTGGGGATTGGTTTGTATTTGTGTATTTGTGTGATTTGTGATTGGTTTGTATTTGTGTATTTGTGTGACAAGTGATTGGTTTGTATTCATGTATTTGTGTGACTGGGGATTGGTTTGTATTTGTGTATTTGTGTGATTGGTGATTGGTTTGTTTTTGTGTATTTGTGTGACCTGGGATTGGTTTGTATTTGTGTATTTGTGTGATTGGTAATTGGTTTGTATTCATGTATTTGTGTGACCGGGGATTGGTTTGTATTTGTGTATTTGCGTGACCAGGGATTGGTTTGTATTTGTGTATTTGTGTGTCCGGGGATTGGTTTGTATTTGTGTATTTGTGTGACCGGGGAATGGTTTGTACTTGTGTATTTGTGTGACTGGGGATTGGTTTGTATTTGTGTATTTGTGTGACTGGGGATTGGTTTGTATTTGTGTATTTGTGTGACCGGGGATTGGTTTGTATTTGTGTATTTGTGTGACCGGGGATTTGTTTGTATTTGTGTATTTGTGTGACCAGGGATTGGTTTGTATTTGTGTATTTGTGTGACCGGGGATTTTGGTTTGTATTTGTGTGACTGGGGATTGGTTTGTATTTGTGTATTTGTGTGACTGGGGATTGGTTTGTATTTGTGTGACTGGGGATTGGTTTGTATTTGTGTATTTGTGTGACTGGGGATTGGTTTGTATTTGTGTATTTGTGTGACCGGGGATTGGTTTGTATTTGTGTATTTGTGTGACTGGGGATTGGTTTGTATTTGTGTATTTGTGTGACAGGTGATTGGTTTGTATTTGTGTATTTGTGTGACCAGGGATTGGTTTATTTTTGTGTAGTTGTGTGATCGGTGATTTTGGTTTGTATTTGTGTGACTGGGGATAGGTTTGTATTTGTGTATTTGTGTGACTGGGGGTTGGTTTGTATTTGTGTATTTGTGTGACCGGGGATTGGTTTGTATTTGTGTATTTGTGTGACCGGGGATTGGTTTGTATTTGTGTATTTGTGTGACCGGGGATTGGTTTGTATTTGTGTATTTGTGTGACTGGGGATTGGTTTGTATTTGTGTATTTGTGTGACCGGGGATTGTTTTGTATTTGTGTATTTGTGTGACTGGTAATTGGTTTGTATTTGTGTGACTGGGGATTGGTTTGTATTTGTGTATTTGTGTGACCTGATTGGTCTGTATTTGTGGAGCAGGACAGCCGTAATGGGACACTGTCGCATCTTTCTATCCACATGCCTCACGTAAGCTCCACAACAGGCTTGGATAATGAACGTGTCAAGCGCTAACATTCCTGCAATCTGACTCTTCTCCTCCTTCTACTCCTCCTCTCTCTCTCTCTCTCTCTCTCTCTCTCTCTCTCTCTCTCACCATCCATCCCACTCTCCCTCTCCCAAAACTCACTCTCTTTTTTCTCCCCTCACATCCATCACCTCAACCTACAATGTTCTCATTTAATCATCCCTTCCAGAAATGCCTTCAGCTCCAATCAGCTAGCGTCGCGCCACAGGACTTTAGCGCTTGTTGCTGCTCTTATTATGGCCATTATTACCTGTGCTCCCTGGTTCAAAGATAAGTTTGTTACAGTGCCCACCACAAGCCACCATCCCACCACCCCACCAACCCACTATTCACTGTCTTTCTCTCTCTCGCTCCCTTTTTTCGCTCTGTTTGTGTCAAATACATCAGTGAAAACAGTGCTAACGGCGCAACAAAGCCTCATTTCTCTCCCTTTTGTGTCTCAACGTCAAAGGAGTCCATAGGAGTCCGGGACAAATCTAGACAATTTAACCTCTTCTCTCAGTTTTCAGTGACCCCTCTACAAAGTTTGATCCCATAACTCGAATAATCTAATACAGTCTTTGTCCCATTTCTGATACAATATACAGAATGTCCACACGCTTATGATTTAGTGGAGGAAGAGGCGACTTGGTGACGTGTGTTTTGGGGAATGGGGGCAGTAGGAAATGATTTACAGTCTGAAGGCTGACAGCTAATGTTATTAATGCTATGGTTGGTGTAGCATACCTGGGTAAGGGCTTTCTACAGAAGGTGTACGTAAATGGTGCTGATGCACTTATATTATTTTGAAACCACTAGTTTATACTAAATCACTATTAAAACACTCAGAAAAAAAAGGTACAATAAAAGTGCATTATTATTACAAACGATGCAAATGTACTGTTGAAGGTACAGCAGTGGTTTTAAACCCAGTTCTCTTTGTAAAATGGTAGAGATGAAGAGGCTGAGATGCATATTAGAAGTGAGCTTTATTACACATAAATGTGAATGAATAACTAACACAAAAACAGGGAGACAATGGATACACCAAGACAACAGTTACATATACACAGGAAACAAACAAACAAACAAAAAAGATTCATATGAAAGCATACAAACACAGGGCTAACATGACAAGAAGCACCTGTGTACTAGGTCACGTGATCTATAAAAGCTCACAGGTGTGGGGCATGGCTAGAGAACAAGGGACCAAAACATTGGATGAATATGGTAAAGTATGTTCCTAAACTAAAGGTACTGAAAATGTACTCTGGAGGGTACCACCCCAATCATACATTTTCTGACAGTTTCTGAATATAGTAATTCAAATTATACTGTTATACAGAGTATACTACCCATATGTTATTTTTGGCATCCTTCTAATACAAATGTAATATATTTAAATGCCCAGTGTAGTTTAACTTAATTTGTAATAATTTATAACTTTGTGTTTTTTGTTACTGTTATTGGTGACCTTTTTTGACACCATCTGTAGATTGCTATTAGTGATATTTGTTTATATTATATATTTAAATAATAATTTAAGCACATATTTACTGTGTTTGTAGAGTTTAGTCTGACAGTTGAAACAACTCATGGCTAGTTTAAGAGTAAATTAATAACATTTAAATTACATATAACGATTTCTATATTATATACTACTATAAAAGTGGAATGGCTGAGCTGTGCACTGCTTTAGGAACATGGAGGATAGGGCAGGTGTTGTGTTGTTGTGTTTGTTGTTGATGTTTCTTGTAAAGCTCACATGGAAGTGGGGGCACTGAGCATGCATTAACGGTGCCATTGGGGACTGGTACAGGCTTAGTCACCAGAGTAGGCCGGAGTGGATTTACGGTTAAGAGTATGGTTAAGGGCTATAAAGCAATTTTGTGTGTGTGTGGCAGTCAGGGACCCAATATCACACTCTGCTACATCAATAACATCCTTTGGCAAGACTCCAAACAGCACATGAGACAAACTCTAAAGTGGATGAGAGTTGTTGGGTTCAAGCATTTGCCAAATTCAATAAATGTATCAAGACCATTCTTTTCCCTTTGTACTCCTTATGGGATACAGTTGTTTTGGTAAAGAAGGAAGCAACTTAGCGACATGTTTTTGGGGGGATGGTGGCCGTAGCTAATGGTCTTCTGTCTGAAGGCTGACAGCTAATATTACACGTTCCAGGAGGTGACACGGATCCACATGGAGCCGCCGCTAAGTGCATGTTGAGTCACCCTTGTCTTGCGAGAGTGGGTAAAAAAAATGCCATTTACCTGTGCTAGCCGGTCTGACACGGCCTGCTGCCTAACCCCCTCCGTGGCAGGCCGTTCTGACTCATTTAACATCTCCTCCCGAGTCGACCAAGACCTCCCTTATTCACACAGCAGACATTTTTGCTTATTACGTCACACACAGGGTGGGAACGGGTCATTAGTCGGTCGACAGCTATGGGGAAAATGGAGCAAGAGCCAGCATCTACCTTTGTAGCCACTGAAGCATCCATCCTCCCCCAACAGAATGTCTTTAATAGCTACAACTGCTAGGTAAGGCAAGCTCTGGAACACCTTAGCGTAGAAGCTACACATGGTTCACATAAGACTTTAATGACAACTGACATAAACCCATATAAACATCTGCAAAAGCTTATGGGTTTACAGGTATGAGTCATAAAAGTTGCATCTGGCAAAGTGAAAGCGACTAAAGCCACCTTATTGCGACACAGTAAATTACTTTCATAGTATGTTGCTGCCAGGAATAAGAGGAGATCCTTTTCAAAATGTTGCGTCAAAGATATTTAATGGAAAGTATATTTATTTCTCAAATAAAGCTGATATTAATAAAAACATGGCATCAAAATGTTCATCTTGTGTGAGGCCCTCCCAACACCCTTGCTTCTATCAGCTCCACTGACCACACACTCACTTTGTAGTTCTACAGTTACACGCTGTAGTCCAGCTGTTGTTCTGCATACTTTTCTACACCCTTTTCTTCAATACTCAGGATCCCCACAGGACCACCACCAGCGCAACAGTGCTGAGAATGATCCACCATGTCAATAATGTTCTCTGGTGGTGCTGTGGGGCGGCACGGTGGCGCAGCAGGTAGTGTCGCAGTCACATAGCTCCAGGGACCTGGAGGTTGTGGGTTCGATTCCTGCTCTGTGTGACTGTCTGTGAGGAGTTGGTGTGTTCTCCCTGTGTCCGCGTGGGTTTCCTCCGGGGGCTCTGGTTTCTTCCCACAGTCCAAAAACACAGGGTAGGTGGATTGGTGACTCAGTGTCCGTAGGTGTGAGTGAATGTGTGTGTGTGTCTGTGAAGGACTGGCGCCCCCTCCAGGGTATATTCCCGCCTTGCGCCCAATGATTCCAGGTAGGCTCTGGACCCACTGCGACCCTGAATTGGATAAGCGCTTACAGATAATGAATGAATGGTGGTGCTGTAGGGGTCCAGTAGGAAACGTTAGGACTAGCCTTTCACAACAAGCAGTATTATGACAGGAATTTTATATATTATTCTCTCTCTCTCTCTCTCTCTCTCTCTCCCTCTCTCTCTCTCTCTCTCTCTGTTTAAATTTACATTACGGACCTATTACATTATGTCCTAATGACCCCAGCGCTGGGCTGCTTAGCCCCTTTCCCTTTTTAATACCCAAGGTATTGTGTTTTTTTTTTTTTCTTTTAATTATCTTCACGTCATGTTCTACTGCCCCTGCACCACCTGCCGCTGCACCCCTCCCCTCCTTCTCCTCCACCTCTGTCTCACTCTCTCTATTATTCTGCATTTGTCTCATTCCTTCTCCCGCCTTCCTTCCTTTTTCCATTTGTTCTGTTTCTTTTTTTCTCTTTTTTTTTTCTTCACAGCATCTATGTCTGGCAGGTGGAGGCACCCGGCCTCCATCTGTGCAGTCATTCACACACATACCCCATTTATTCGAACATACTGCACAAAAGCACTTAGACGCCTCATTCGCATTCGCCCCAGCGACTGGGGCCCATAATGCAACAGAGCGACAGGCCCTAGTACAGCCTCGGATTAGACTCAAATGGCTACAATCAGTGTCACACACGCACTCCGCCACATTACATTATGCATTACAGACGAATAAAAAAAAAAAAAGGCACGTGCGAACACACCCACCTTCCCACCCACCAGGGTTGCCAGCTTCTCAAGTTTCCCTCCAAATTGGCTGTGGGCTTTTTGAGGGGGTGGGGTTTATCTTTGTGTGGCTTGTGTAGAAATAGACTGTATACTTCCTCATTATCTGTCCTCGTGGAGTCAACAATTCAGAGGTGCTCCCATTGTGTGTTTGCATCTCCATAGAGAAGTAGAGAATGAAATGAGATGTTCTGGAGCAGGGCGGCTCGGTGGCGCAGCAGGTAGTGTCGCAGTCACACAGCTCCAGGTTCGATTCCCGGTCCAGGTGACTGTCTGTGAGGAGTTGGTGTGTTCTCCCCGTGTCTGCGTGGGTTTCCTCCGGGTGACTGTCTGTGAGGAGTGTGGTGTGTTCTCCCTGTGTCTGCGTGGGTTTCCTCCGGGTGACTGTCTGTGAGGAGTGTGGTGTGTTCTCCCCGTGTCTGCATGGGTTTCCTCCGGGTGACTGTCTGTGAGGAGTGTGGTGTGTTCTCCCAGTGTCCGCGTGGGTTTCCTCCGGGCGCTCCGGTTTCCTCCGGGCGCTCCGGTTTCCTCCCACAGTCCAAAAACACACGTTGGTAGGTGGATTGGCGACTCCAAAGTGTCCTTAGGTGTGAGTGTGTGAGTGAATGTGTGACTGTGTGTGTTGCCCTGTGAAGGACTGGCGCCCCCTCCAGGGTGTATTCCCGCCTTGCGCCCAATGATTCCAGGTAGGCTCTGGACCCACCGCGACCCTGACTTGGATAAGCGCTTACAGATAATGAATGAATGAATGTTCTGGAGCAGCTGCACATGCTTAGGTCTGCATGCTCAATGCCATGTGTTGGCTAGCAGGGTATTAAGAGGCCGTAGAACAGGGATGAGTTTGAGTGGCCTTTGTGAACCAGAACATCCTCATATCCTCACAGGATGGGTCCTGCAGCCTACAAGTTAACACCCTTCATCGTAAGAAACGTTGCCAGGTGCCAGGACTCTAACTTATGTAGCAA
>NC_089805.1:7204212-7206712 GCF_029633855.1 Hoplias malabaricus | reverse complement strand
TACATCATTAATGACCGCCAGGTCTGGATACCTATAGTACAACTTCCTGCACCAATCCCCTCCTCAAACATAATTAATTAGTCACTGTGGTGTCATAAATAAGCAGTATTAATGGCCTGCTAAGTCTTACTGCTACTACATACTAATTAGTAGAGGATGAATTATTCTGTTCACGCTCTGAATGAATGGTTAGAGAAAAGGCTAATGTTGAGTGTTGCTGGGGCTGGCGGCCAGGGGCTCTGGGCTGGGGGCTGGGATTGGAGGCTTGGGCCTGGAACTGGGTTCTGGCTTTGGGCAGGGGCTGTTGGCTAGAAGCTTGGGGCTGGAGTGGAAGTTTATGAATGTGACTGGGACTGGGAATGAAGGCTGGGGTATGGAGCTAGGGCTTGGCATAGGGCAGTGGCTGGGGTTAAAGGTTTGGGCCTGGAACTGGTTTCTGGAGACTTGGGGCTGCAGCTGGGACTGGGGCTGGGCCTGGTATCGGAGGCTTGGGTCTGGAAATGGGACTCGAAAAAGGTGCAGGAGCTGGGGTTAAAGGCTTGGACGTGGAACTGTGGTTTGGCCTGGAGCTGGGGCAGTGGGCTTGGGATGCTTGGGGCTGGAGTTAGGTTTGAAGGTCTATGGATGGAGATGGAGATGGGCTGGGACAGGGGGGCGGAAACTAGGAATGGGGCTGGAGTCTTGGAGCTGGGGTCAGGACTGGAGACTTCTGACCGAGGCTGGAGTTAGGTCAGGTGCTGAGGCTAGGACTGGGGAGCATTAATCTGAGTGAAAGCTCTGTCCAGTGGTGGCAGACCAAGACATTTAGCATAGTGGGGATATTGTCAGGAGTTTAAAGTGGTTCTGGTTTTACAAACGTGGCTGTAGAACAGCAGAACAGTGGACAGGCCTGGGTGCTGGGGGATTTGGCATGTGTGGTGAAGAGGATTTAGAAAAAGGCAGCGCAGTGATGAGTGTTAGGAGTCGCTTTACTGATTCAACTGTGGGTTCAAAAGTTTTTGATTTATCACACTGAGTGACTTGATATGTGAAACATAGCGCTGCAGTTTTGACCTCTACACTCCCACCAGGATCCCTCCCTTGTCAGACGTGATGACTTTAAGATGTCATAAAGAATGTCCTAAATTTAAAGCAAAGTCATTCATTCATTCATTGTCTGTAAACGCTTAATCAGTTCAGGGTCGCGGTGGGTCCGGAGCCTACCTGAGATCATTTTCCGCAAGGCAGGAACAAACCTTGTAGGGGGCGCCAGTCCTTCACCAACACACACTCACTCATTCACTCACACACTCACACCTACAGACACTTTTGAGTCGCCAATCCACCTACCAACGTGTGTTTTTGAACTGTGGGAGGAAACCGGAGCACCCGGAGGAAACCCACGCAGACACAGGGAGAGCACTAAAGCAAAATGTAATTAAATATATATATATATTTGTTTACAGTATATTGAATGCTCTATGAAAACACATGTCTTTTTTCAAAATGCAGAACATTCTTCTGAAATTGTGGATAAAGAGATGTCCACAGACATTTGGCCAACGTATCCCAAAGGTACAGTATGGTGCTCCATTACTTCAGTGGTCTCCACAGGCCAAGGTCTGTTGAGCTTTATACACTTCTACCTGACACTGGGCACTGGGCATGGTGATCTTAGACAGTTATCAAAGACCATGGGTGTGTTCATACTTATGAATCATTTTCATTCAACTCACTTGAAAGAGTCGCTTGGAATAAGATCAAATGATTCACTACATTGAGGTGCACTGCAATACAGCATAAGGCCCTGAGGAACATAAAGTGAGAGAGAGAGCGTGTGTGAGAGGCTGAGAGAGAGAGAGAGATGGCGGTGGTGGTGTGAGGTTGTGATGACATAGAATTGAATAAACAGGAACTGATGGATGGTCGCTCACACTCCAACAGACATGGCCACTGATTGAGTCTCAGTAGCCTACACCACACACACCCACACATGCATGCGCGCACACACACACACACTCTAATAAAAGGTTAAGCTGATTCTCACACAGTTCTGCGAGAACGAAAAAGCCAGAGGATGTATCATTTGAAAAATTCCCTGTAATTACAGCGCTCCCTGTGTAATCATAAGAGAAAGGAAACCATGGAGAGCAAAAGTCTATAATTTATGTCAAAACACCAAAACATGTATGGATTTTTATATTTTTACATTCTCAGCGACTCTGAAATCCATCACTGACAGTATAAACACTATTTTAACGTCAAAGAAACCAAGAATGACCACTACAAATAGCTGGCGGGGACTGTAGTGTTCCCCGCTACTAGTTTCGGTCATTGTGGAGTCAGAAATGACCCGTGTAAGTGCATAGATTTTGAGAGGCATAGTCCAAAAGTGGCTTCCTACCCTCCTCCAAAAGTTACATAGTGCAGTTTCAGCAGTGCTGAGCTGTTAGTAGCAATGACTCAGAGCCTATTCTCACTATTAAAGGCCAGTGACGCATCACAGTACTTTTAAAGCTGG
>NC_089805.1:7199894-7202746 GCF_029633855.1 Hoplias malabaricus | reverse complement strand
AATCCTGTTGATTACTTCTAACATTAGGGTTTACAGTGTGTGTTTACAGGGCCCTGTGTTTCCCCTAGGTTCCCCAGTTATATTTAGGTAAAATTTGAAACATTTTCTGTAACATAAGCCAGCTGCCTCCATCTATTCTCTACATTTTCAGACATTTTCAGGGGAAAGGGGCTGTGTACTTGATTAGTCCGGGCCACATGAAATTTTGCATAAAACATTAGAGATCACTTTTTGACACAGGACCCATCAGTAACACTTGTGTGACAAATGCTTTGTAGCCAATGGTGTTGTCTGGTCTTGTTTTATATATATATACATTATGGTGCAGCTACTGTCCTCATGATTCCTAGACTGCACCATGTCAAGGGGCAAATCTTGCCCAAGGGTCCACACCGGAAAACATGTCTGAGTACAGAAGCTGGGGGGGATGTGTGCAATAAAAGATGTTAATTAAATTTCGGCACTGAAACGAGCCCCATACGTTTTGGAGTGAGGTTTTTCTGATCCAGTGCTTCCAGCGAGGGCTCATGAAGCTCTTAAGGTAGTTTTACAGAGGGACGAGTTTGCCGCTAATCCCCGAAACACACGGGACCGCTCGTGCTCGGCGGAACGCGGTATTGGAGCGGGGGCTTAGGCCCGAAAAGCCCCAGCCATTTCCTCCTCCCGAGTGCGTTTTTTTCCTCTCGCTGCACTGTCGTGCCGTTGGACGCGTGTATTTCAGGGATTAGTGGCTTAATCGACCTTGTAATGGGGGAGATCAGAGCGCGTGCAAGCATGGAGAGGAGCACACACACTCCGGTACCCTCACACACACACACACACGTCCAAACCTGAGTTTCTGTTAGCCTGTAAGTACTGGTATTTGACCGGTAAAAACTCTGCAAGGCCAGTAGATTAAAAACCTATTGGAAGTCAAGTCCAAAAAAAAAATTCACCAAAAGTCTAGGGAAAAGTTGGAGTCAATAAAACCTTGTGGCTATGTGACCCCCACTCACCCCCCTGACCCCCTCCCACTTCGTGTCTGAAGCCTGACTCTCAGGTCTGATTATCTCCTAAACCCTGCTCTGCAATTTTGTTGTTGATCATATTTGTTGTAACAGCAGCCATTTAACTCTTGGACACTTTTAGTATTTCAGTCGCTGGGTAATTTAGTAGCTCCTTAGGTTGGAAAATTAGTAGTTTGTTAGCACATATGTTCAATAATTCAGTAGTTCTACGTTCAATACAAGGGCGGTACGGTGGCGCAGCAGGTAGTGTCGCAGTCACACAGCTCCAGGGACCTGGAGGTTGTGGGTTCGAGTCTTGCTCCGGGTGACTGTCTGTGAGGAGTGTGGTGTGTTCTCCCTGTGTCTGCGTGGGTTTCCTCCGGGTGACTGTCTGTGAGGAGTGTGGTGTGTGCTCCCTGTGTCTGCGTGGGTTTCCTCCGGGTGACTGTCTGTGAGTGTGGTGTGTTCTCTGTGTCTACGTGGGTTTGTGAGGAGTGTGGTGTGTGCTCTGTTTCCTCCCACAGTCCAAAAACACACGTTGGTAGGTAGATTGGCGACTCAAAAGTGTGTGTGTTGCCCTGTGAAGGACTGGCGCCCCCTCCATTGCGCCCAATGATTCCAGGCTCTGGACCCACTGTGACCCTGAACTGGATAAGCGCTTACAGATAATGAATGAATGGATGAATGAATAATACGTAGAATAATGTCCAATTACATTCCCTAACTAAAGGTACACAGTATGTTTTCTTAAGGGGACCTCCACGGTGACAGTGTTTTCTGACAGTGTACTGTGTACCCAACCAAATTGTTCAGCAGTGTTTGCCCATAGTAGTGCATACTCATTAATAGCACTGTCCAGTTAGTAGATTGCTTCTGGGGGTCCTCTTAGTGTAATTCCAAAATGTACATAGTGTGGTTTCTGCAGTGCCGAGCCCAGAGTGTCAAGGACAGGCTCTATTCTCCCTATTCTCACCTGGAGGAAAACCACAAGAACACAGGGAGAACACACCACACTCCTCACAGACAGTCACCCGGAGGAAACCCACGCAGACACAGGGAGAACACACCAAACTCCTCACAGACAGTCACCTGGAGATCACCTGGACAGTCCCTGGAGCTGTGTAACAGCGACACTTCCTGCTGTGCCACCGTGCCACCCATGAGTAATCCATTAGTTTAGATATTGAGTAAATTATAAGTTCAGCAACTGAATAATTCAGTAGTTTTGTAGTTCATTAATCTGGTAATTCAACAGTGCAGAAGTTCAGTATTTCCGTATTTCTGTAAAGTCTCACAGACTAGTGAATTTATCTCAGCAAACCTGACCACGATGTTTATCTGTAAGAAACAACATGAGCTCAGCAGTTTCTGATGAAAGAAGCTGGTTAACATAATAAACGAATAACTCTCATCACTTTGCTCTGTTCCAGAAGTTTCTTATGTCTCTGTTTGGTCTAATGCTATTTCTCCCCAGGACATTTAGGAGAAGCATCATTAAACCATCAACAAGCAACTTTTCAGCATTAGCATAGCGGAAACTCCCAAATAAAGCTAATATACTAGTTTTAGCCACACACACACACACACACACACACACACATACACATACACACACACATGTCCGAATGATCACCAGAGATGTGTGTAGCCTGGAGGCTACACGAAGATGAGGTCAGCGCTAAAGCACATGCATATTTTGCTCTGTGCACGTTGCTAGCGTACAGCAGTAACCCCTCTGGAGGAGTTAGCGCTAAATGCCTCAGCTTGGCCCTGCCGCGGGCAGTGTGTTTGTGTGTTTGTGTGTGTGCGTGCTAATGTGCACTAATGTGTGTGTGTGAGTGTGTGGGTGGATGCTGCAGCTCTAAG
>NC_089805.1:7147394-7194894 GCF_029633855.1 Hoplias malabaricus | reverse complement strand
TATCCCTTGCACATTAGTGTCCTGAACAACAGAACAATGATTCTAATGCCTCTCTCTCTCCACATCCAAAGCAGTCAAATACACTGTGAGAGTGTGTGTGTGTGTGTGTGTGTGTGTGTGTGTGTGTGTGTGTGTGTGTGTTTAATGATGCCCACCCATGCTGGAAGGGCCTTGGCCATGGTGCTGGAAGCAGGAGCCAGTGGCTTGGTGCATGCAAAGCAAACAGAAGCCAGATGCCACATAAAGCACGCTGGCCCAGGCTTTGTTTATTGATTGGTTTGCTGTATTTGCACGCTCTTTAAACAATACAAACCGCTTCAGTGCTCGGTGAGACGTGCCCATCGGAAATGTGCACGAGGGGGAGTGAGGTGGGGGTTGGGGTGGGGGTTCTTTTTTCAACATCAGCCAAAGATCTATCACCATTGTTGTATACAGTCCACATCTATCCTGCAGTCTGTGGTATAAGCAGTTCTGCTCGTATAGACACCTCCTCATCCAGCATTCGTCTGTAATCAGGGGTATTAACAGGGAGGCTGCTACCCTGTGAGTGCAGTGACAGCTTCTAAGCTTCAGGGAAGGTTTTAGACCAGATGTTGGAACATTGCTGGGTGGATTTGATGGCATTCAGCCTTAAGAACATTAATGATATTGGAGGGTTAATTTTGAATCCACCCATCATTTATCTGTAAGCGCTTATCCAGTTAAGGGTCACGGTGGGTCCAGAGTCTACCTGGAATCATTGGGCGCAAGGCAGGAATACACCCTGGAGGGGGCGCCAGTCCTTCACAGGGAAACACACACACTCACACATTCATTCACACAGTCACACCTACGAACACTTTTGAGTCGCCAATCCACCTACCAACGTGTGCTTTTGGACTGTGGGAGGAAACCAGAGCACCCAGAGGAAACCCACGCAGACACGGAGAGAACACACCACACTCCTCACAGACAGTCACCCGGAGGAAACCCACGCAGACACAGAGAGAACACACCACACTCCTCACAGACAGTCACCCGGAGGAAACCCACGCAGACACAGAGAGAATACACCACACTCCTCACAGACAGTCATCCAAAGGAAACCCACGCAGACACAGGGAGAACACACCACACTCCTCACAGACAGTCACCCTGAGGAAACCCACGCAGACACAGAGAGAACACACCACACTCCTCACAGACAGTCACCCAAAGGAAACCCACACAGACACAGGGAGAACACACCACACTCCTCACAGACAGTCACCCAAAGGAAACCCACGCAGACACAGGGAGAACACACCAAACTCCTCACAGACAGTCACCCGGAGCGGGAATCGAACCCACAACCTCCAGGTCCCTGAAGCTGTTAGTTTTGAATCACAAAGTTTAAATAATAAAAACGATTTTTGTTGTTTCTAAAATGTTGTCTAAATGTATTCACAATGCACAACAATTTTTTTTATATTCATGACATAACCACAGTTTAAGACTCAAATTCTGTTTCATCAATGCATCGCTGTATTCAGCTTTTAGATCGGTTTACAGTTTCCATGTAGCATAATATAGTTTACCAACAGCTATAGTTGCCCCAGCATTGCCCCTATTACTTGACAAAACAGCCACCACCTGGGGCACCTCAGAAACCACCTGACAGACCATGGGGCCAAATCTGACACAACAGTTTATCAACAGCCCTAGCAACCACCTGGTATACAGTAGCAAGCCCAACACCTTAGCAACAGACTAACTAAAGCAACTACTATAGCAAACACCTGAAACACCTTAGCAACGGCTATAGTAATAATTAAGCAATCACTTTAAAAAATATCAAAGCAACTGCCATAGAAGCCAATATTAACAACCTGGAATACCCTAGCAACCACGATAACAACCACCTGGTATACTTCTGCAACTATATAGGAACACCTTAGTGATACTATATCACAACACCTTAGCCACCACATGGAGCACTTTAGCAAACACCTTAAATACCATAGCAACTGCCATTGAAACCATCCAGAGCAACCACTATAACGACCACCTGGAATACCATAACAAAAAACCTAGGAAAACCACTTAGCAACACCTTTGCCACAAAAGTTTCTGTGGAAGAGAGTCACATTACATTCATGTGTCAGTCACAGTTTCAGTAGCCAGTGAATGATTATTTATAAATGGAAAACGGATGGTTAAACATGGAAATATTCTTGTTAGCAACCACTTTTTGGCTTTATTTTGACACCATACTCGCCAATCAAAAATCCACTGAGGGGTGTGTGAAGAGAGGTGTGTATGAGCTGCTGTCCGTCGGCAAGAATGTCATGAAGTGTGACCCAAAAATAAAACTCCCACGGCTCTGTCCATCTCCATCTCCGCTGATCTGCTGCCCTCCTTAACGAGGCAAACTCTTCAAAATACTTTATCACTGTTATACTATACACACACTTACAAAAGTGCTGGCCATCACCACTTTGTCCCAGTCCAGCCCCCCTGCTGACCAGAGGTCCGCTCAGACTCAGCAGAGCTCGCACTCCTGCCAACGTGGCTAAAGTCGCTCAAGTGGCTAATGTGGGCCACTAGTGTTCAGAGTAATGACCCCCAGTCTCACACAGGGTGAGCAGTAATGAAGAACATGAATTCAGAAGCTAGTTACGTACAGAGCACTGAGTTAGGGATATAAACCTATCAGCCATAGCTTTAAAAACATGGCACAGTTTCTACACACGACGTCAAGTTCCACCAGATCCACTGACCCTGTGGTTCATCTGTTGCTCTGCATACTTTGTTAGCTCATTGCCGCAAAAAGGCCAAATGTGGGACCCCTGTAGTAAAGGTGATGTTTTAAACTCTTATAAAGAAATGAAGCAAAGCTGTTTTCACTGAACACTGTTACTGCAGCCACCTGCTCCAGTTACACATTTTCCTGCTCCTCAGCTCCTGCCGCCCGCTCTTTCACTGGCCTCAATACAGAGACGGAGAAAAGGACAGTAAAGAGTGTGTGTGTGTGTGTGTGTGTGTGTGTGTGTGTGTGAGAGAGAGAGACAGAGAACAAGAGGTAGAGTAGAGAATGAGGAAACAGTGACAGAAATAGAATGTGTGGAGAAAATGAAGGCACAGAGAGTGAAAACAGTATGTGAACAGAGGAGAGATGGAAAGAGAGGAAAATAGTGAAAATTAGGAGAGAAGTAAAGAGAAAGTATGGTGAGTATAGTGAGAGTACAGCAAACAATATGAAGAGTGGTGGGAGAGAAAGAGAGAGAGAGAGAGAGAGAGAGAGAGAGAGAGACTGAGCCTCCAGGCTGCTCTCCAGCTCCACCAGCTTCTCCTAATAAGCCTAATCGGCCTATTTTTACTCCGACACCAATCTCCTATAATGGAAAAGAGCCATTTTCTCTCATAATTGCACTTGATTAAGTGGGCCAGTACGAGGTGATTTTATCCCCCTTGTTCTCACTCTCTCTTTCTCTCTACAAGGGTCACTTTGGCCTGGACTTGAGTGTCTCAGTCCAGAAGCACTGACTCCAGTTCTACCACATACTTCCTGACACTTAACACTGAGCTCCTCTGGCACTGTCTCTTTAAAGGAGGTGTTGCTTTCAAAATAATTCTATAATAGGGAGAATAGGGTCTGTCCCACACTCCTCACAGACAGTCACCTGGAGGAAACCCACGCAGACACGGGGAGAACACACCACACTCCTCACAGACAGTCACCCGGAGGAAACCCACGCAGACACGGGGAGAACACACCACACTCCTCACAGACAGTCACCCGGAGGAAACCCACGCAGGCACGGGGAGAACACACCACACTCCTCACAGACAGTCACCCGGAGGAAACCCACGCAGACACAAGGAGAACACACCAACTCCTCACAGACAGTCACCTGGAGCAGGAATCGAACCCACAACCTCCAGGTCCCTGGAGCTGTGTGACTGCGACACTACCTGCTGTGCCACGGTGCCGCCCTTGTATCCTAATTGTAGATTTTAAATTTGTGTTGATTTCACACGCCCCATTTCACCTCCAGGACTCTCATTTGTTTTTGGTTTCTTTTTTCCTTGTCTTGGTTTCCTTTGCTTTCCTTGCTCTTTAGCTCCGCCCCTTGGCTAAGCACACCCAGCTGTTCCTGCTAATTGTTGCCATTAGGTCATTTTAGCTCATGGTGGACATTTTAACTACTTGCTCTTATTTAGTCTCTGTGTGTTAGCCTTTGGTCTGTACTAGTGTTGTTCATTTTGTCCCTCTGACTTATGTAATATCAAGTTGATCTCTAGTATGTTCGCTAATGTTTGTGCCTTTCAGGTACCTTTATTTAGACTGTGTCTTGCTCGATTGCTCCCTCGTTAGCTTTTAGCCTACTGTGAGCAGTTTTGCTAATTATAGTATCTGTTTGTTAGCATTTAGCCCTGCCCTAGCTTAGTCCCGTTTGGTCAGTCCCATGTGTTTGTATCTGTTTTAGTTTTTAGTGTAGTTCTACTGTTTCTTTCTGTTTCTTGGATTAATTGTTTATCTGTCACTTTCTTGTTTACCTGTTTCACGTTTCAGTCTAGTTAGGGTGACCAGATCTTAGATGGTGATAAAAAAGACAGGGTGGGGGGTGGATGATGAGCTCTCGCGCCTCACTGCCGTTGTATATTTAGCTGAACCCATGTGTGCTTTTAGGTCTTTTACACCTTTATTTGCTACACAAAACATGGAAATTTCTTTTTTAATTCATCCGAGAACTTACATTTACGTTTCGGCATAGCTGCTCGAGATGAGGGTGGGTACATGAGCTTTGCCTGACGTAAACAAGGACTACTGACGTGCAGACTGACCAATTAAATGTTTACAGAGAAGGTTATCGACCAATAACGGTAGCGCTACAGTCAGACCGTCCAATCAGAAGATTTTAGGCTACTTCACCACGCCCCCTTCTCACTCAAGCGAACCAATCGGAGTAGGGGAGGGCGGGACTAGTTTGTGAACGAAACTTCTCGAAGTTCTCTGTAAGATCTAGAAAAACAAAATGCCGGACGTTTGTGAAATTCCGACCGGACATTTTTTTAAGTCTAAAAAAGAGTACATGTCCGGGTAAAAGAGGACATCACCCTAACACCTTATGTGTTTAGCCTAGTTTCCAGGTTTCTTTTCTCTGTGTTTTAGTTTCTTTATTTGTAGTCCTATGTCTCTTGTAGCTGTTGTTTGCTTTTGTCATTCTTAATTCTTGTCAGACGTTTTTGCTTTTCTTGTTTTAATAAAATTGTTATATTGCGTTTGTGTTTGCCTTCATCTACTGTTACAGTAATATATCCCCCTCTCCTTCTGAACACAACTGGACTTTAACATCACTGCAGTACCTTTTTAAAGTTACATTTACCGTGTGTTTTTTTTCTAGCTACAGATCAGTATCATAAAAACTGAACATGACTAATAATGAAAAAGCACTACCTGAGAAATGTGATGGAGACTAAAGCCACTGCAGTACTTTTGAGAGCTACAGAGAACTTAGCAGTACATTTGATAAGCTGATATTGATTGATTCATATATTCGTTTTCTGTAACCACTTATCCAGTTCAGGGTTGCAGTGGGTCTGGAGCCTACCTGCATTATTTCATGAAAGGCTAGAACACATACTGAACAGAGCACTGTGCACTCAAACCTATGGACACTTCTGAATAGTCAATCCACCTGCCAAGGTGCCAATCCACAGACACAGGGAGGACACACCAAACTCCTCACAGAGAGTCACTGGAGTCAGTCCCACGAACTCAGGACCCTAGAGCTGGGGTGAAAGCGACCTCCTGATGAGAAGTGCTTGATCTTAAATAAGCACTACCTTATGAAAATACATAGTTAATAATTAATTCTTTAAATGATTCACAGATGCAACATGAGAGCTAGACTAATGTCCCTGCAATGTCAAAACGGACATGTTTTTCTGTAAACATGGGGACTTCTGAATTACAACATGGTTACATGGTATGTGTATAAGAGTTGATGAGTGTGTGTGTGTGTGTGTGTGTGGACGCTAAATGTCGTCCACAGCTCTATGTCAAGATGATGGTGGGCCTGGAGCGCCAGCTTCCTGTTGCACTGTGAGACTATTACATGGTCTAGCAGAGCCTAACTAATAACCTCGACCAGATCACCCAATTCCCTCTGCCTCTCAGATCAGCATGTCATAGCACTCTCCTAGCTCACTCCCTCTCTCCTGCTTTTACTTACTCTTACTTACACACACACACACACTTACTTATACTGTATAAAACCACGGTATGCTGATCCTGGTCAATGAGCTGCCACTCCCAGCTGGAGTTTATTCTCTCTGGGTGTGCTTTTGTCTTTGATTTGGGTGTATTTTTCTCCTCTCGTCAGGCTGTTAATCTGTTTGACGTTGTTTTTCAGAGCTTTCCAATGAGCTCCCAATTCAGCATCTGTCTCTTACAGTACGAATGTCATTCACACACCCACAGTTTGTTTTTTGTACAATTTCTGCGTGGGTTTCCTCCGGGTGACTGTCTGTGAGGAGTGTGGCGTGTTCTCCCTGTGTCTGCGTGGGTTTCCTCCGGGTGACTGTCTGTGAGGAGTGTGGTGTGTTCTCCCTGTGTCTGCGTGGGTTTCCTCCAGGTGACTGTCTGTGAGGAGTTGGTGTGTTCTCCCTGTGTCTGCGTGGGTTTCCTCCGGGTGCTCCGGTTTCCTCCCACAGTCCAAAAACACACGTTGCAGGTGGATTGGCGACTCAAAAGTGTCCGTAGGTGTGAGTGTGTGTGTGAATGTGTGAGTGTGTGTGTGTTGCCCTGTGAAGGACTGGTGCCCCCTTCAGGGTGTGTTCCCGCCTTGCGCCCAATGATTCCAGGTAGGCTCTGGACTCCGGGTGTTGCTAGGTGATCTTTTGTTTGAGTAGCCATTGTTTGTTTATACAGATGTGCATGTCTATGTGCTTGATCTGGAAGTCCTGTCAACAAGAGGTGTGGCTGAAAGGCTTAAAATGTAGTATCACAAAAATTACAAATGTACAAAAGAATTTAATTATGAGATGTATGCATTTTAATTCATGGATTTCATATCTTATAAAAAAGATGTAGTAATTGAGACAGGCTCATTATTATTGTATATAAGAAATTATATAGGGAGCCTATATTCTGAGGTCTAGAAAGAAACCTGTGTGTGTGTGTGTGTGTGTGTGTGTAGGTGCATTCCCTTTATGATGTGTGAGCATGGAGTGAACTCATTGTTATTTAATTGCTCAGTTACGTGTCTTCCCCTACATTAGCGCTGATTGAGTCGAAGCTATTGACTGCTCCGGAGTGATGAAGAGAACGCTTATGTGTGAAAATGACTGCGACTGACTCCATAATCTCATCGACTTCCTTTATGGAATCACTGCAGTTCTGCTGCCACAAATAACCTGCTGATTTCTGCCTTTACCTATGAGCTCAGGCTGTTTTCACTGGAAAAAAAAAATGATAGTATTAAGTGAAATCATCCTAAATCTTGCCAGTTTTTCTTATATTTCTCATTAGGAGATTGCGTTCAACCGGGTTCTAGACAAACCGATTTCTGGAGACAGGCGTATTGTTGGACATCATGATGCATGTGATTTGTGCACACCCATAACCAATCAGCAGTCTCCATATTTACCCCTGGTCCTATAGGAAAGGGCATGCGCATGCTGCACACAGTCTGGATTCCATTAACACCAACGGGTGCATCACTCTGTATTGGTTGCATTTTAGAAACTGCTGTATGTTATAGTGGAACTCTCTGTGGCAGATTCTCTGCCAAATATGGGGCTTGTATGAAAGACACATCAGATCTATCACCTCACAATTTGTGCTGTGTACTATATTTAAGGGAATGTAGGCTGTCTCTGGAGAATGCTGAGTACTAGGTTAGCTTCATGCAAACACTGCTGACAGCTGTTTTGAAGCTGGGTGGGTGTGTTCTCGCCCATCGGTGGGCTTGCACCGGAGGATTGAGAGAGAGAGGGAAAACGTAGGTGTATTTTGGCAGCGTACACGCTTTCTTTCGGGTTTTGGACTCCAGAGAAGGAAAAAAAAAACTCTCACCAGACTCTAGGCCCAGCAGCGATGGGGGGAACATATTAAACACCCGCTGTGTTCTCGCCACAATGAGCTATTTTACACCACCATCACACCCACAGGCAAGTGTGTATGTGTGTGTGTGTGTGTGCGCATGTCTGTTTCAGTCATACACACGATGGCAAATACAGTACTCTCACTCCCTCCTGTCAATTCTCCTCCCCTCCACCCTAGTCCTCCGTTTTTTTCCCCTCCATCAACTCAGTGACGTTCAGCGCTGAACTGTGACATTACAGAAAAGCAGGCGAGAGAGAGAGAGAGAGAGAGAGAGAGAGAGAGAGAGAGAGAGAGAGAGAGAATGAGAGAGAGAGAGAGAGAGAATGAGAGAGAGAGAATGAGAGAGAATGAGAGAGAGAGAGAGAGAATGAGAGAGGAGAGAGAGAGACAGAGAGAATGAGAGAGGAGAGAGAGAATGAGAGAGGAGAGAGAGAGGAGAAAGAGAATGAGAGAGAGAGAGAGAGAATGAGAGAGGAGAAAATGAAAGAGAGAGAGAGAGAGAGAGAGAGAGAGAGAGAGAGAGAGAATGAGAGAGAGAGAATGAGAGAGAGAGAGAGAATGAGAGAGAGAGAGAGAATGAGAGAGGAGAGAGAGAGGAGAAAGAGAATGAGAGAGAGAGACAGAGAGAATGAGAGAGGAGAGAGAGAATGAGAGAGAGAGAGAGAGAGAATGAGAGAGGAGAAAATGAAAGAGAGAGAGAGAGAGAGAGAGAGAGAATGAGAGAGAGAGAATGAGAGAGAGAGAGAGAATGAGAGAGAGAGAGAGAATGAGAGAGGAGAGAGAGAGGAGAAAGAGAATGAGAGAGAGAGACAGAGAGAATGAGAGAGGAGAGAGAGAATGAGAGAGAGAGAGAGAGAGAGAATGAGAGAGGAGAAAATGAAAGAGAGAGAGAGAGAGAGAGAGAGAGAGAGGGAGAGAATGAAAGAGAGAGAGAGAGAGAGAATGAGAGAGAGAGAGAGAGAATGAGAGAGAGAGAGAGAGAGTGACAGTGAGTACAAGGAGGAGGGAGACAAAGTGAAAGAGTGAAATAGACGATTGTGTGTGTGTGTGTGTGTGTGTGTGTGTGTGTGTGTGTGTGTGTCTGACTCCTTCCCCTTCACAAGTGTCACAGGGACATGCGAAGGCCTGAGGCAAAGGAGCAACATATGTTTGACCCACAGAATGAAAAACAGTACAAAGGAGAGACAGAAAGGTAGAGGTAAAAGAAACTGAGGGGTGAAGAGAGAAATTCAGAGACTATTCACTAAAGAAAGAGGAAAGTAAAGTAAAATGGAACAGAGAAAAGTGAAAGTAGTGAGACAGAATAAAGCTGAGAGAGTGAGAGACTAACAAAACATTTAGCCATTTATTAATATTCCTGCAATGCCAATTACTGAAGCTAAATTGATACATATGCCACAGATAAAGATGGATATGTTTGTTCGGAGTGGGGATCAGCAGTACTGAGGTAGTGGAGGGCCCTCAGTTTTTCCGCAGTTTCTCACTTTATTATTCTCTTTTCTTTTATTGTGGCCTCATTAGAGAAGCTCTCCCAGAGCTAACTACTAAGAGCCTGGAGCCAGAACTACAACACATCCGTCATTTTGTCTACGGTCATCTCCGCTCCTCAAGCTGTGTTTAAAGGTAATGAACGGCACATTTCCCATGGCGGGAAAAAAAAACCGAGAGAGAGTGGAGTTATGGCGCCACCTGTTGGATATTTATATATATATTTAAAAAAAACTGTACTGAGCAGTAGAGATAAATTGGACTGTGCTGTTTTTAGTTTCCACGTTTGTTATTTTAATTTGTTGTGGCAAGTCTTGAAATAGTGTTTTATATTTGGAAAGAAAAAAGAAATTGAATAGAATCATAATAATAAAAATAATATGACTCCTGCCTTATACTCGCTGCCTCTGTAATCCCTGATTAAGACAGTTTGAGCAGCTGAAATTTGTTAAAATATGTCACATTTTCCAACTGGCCAGTCAAGCATCTTCCAAGATCATACAAAACCAGCAAGTCAAAGTTTGTCTTAACTGAATATTTTAGGATATTATGCTGGGAAATTCATTTTAAGCAAATACAAACAAATCCATTCATTATCTGTAACCGCTTATTCAGTTCAGGGCCGCTGTGAGTCCAGAGCCTACCTTGCATTGGGTGCAAGGCGAGAACACACCCTGGAGGGGGCGCCAGTCCTTCACAGGGCAACACACACACATTCACTCACACCTATGGACACTTTTGAGGAGAACACACCAAACTCCACACACAGACAGTCACCCGGAGGAAACCCACGCAGACACAGGGAGAACACACCACACTCCTCACAGACAGTCACCCAGAGGAAACCCACGCAGACACAGGGAGAACACACCACACTCCTCACAGACAGTCACACGGAGGAAACCCACGCAGACAAAGGGAGAACACACCACACTCCTCACAGACAGTCACCCAGAGGAAACCCACGCAGACACAGGGAGAACACACCACACTCCTCACAGACAGTCACCCGGAGGAAACCCACGCAGACACAGGGAGAACACACCACACTCCTCACAGACAGTCACCCGGAGGAAACCCACGCAGACACAGGGAGAACACACCACACTCCTCACAGACAGTCACCCGGAGGAAACCCACGCAGACACAGGGAGAACACACCACACTCCTCACAGACAGTCACCCGGAGGAAACCCACGCAGACACAGGGAGAACACACCACACTCCTCACAGACAGTCACCCGGAGGAAACCCACGCAGACACAGGGAGAACACACCACACTCCTCACAGTCACCCGGAGCGGGACTTACAAACAAATTATGGAAGGTAATAGATCTGATTCTAAATAGTAAAAAGTTAGCAAGTAAAAATATGAAAAAAAAATTGTAATTGTAGTAATTTTATTTATCTGCCAGTTTATTATCCTCAATGTCTATTATGTCAGTGTCCACTCATGAAGGCTACAAGGTAGCACCCAGCGGGAGGCAGAGTACATTTTATATATATTTTTACATTAGCCTATTGATTTGTATCTGATTATTATTATTATATTTTACCCGTGTAACTCTTTAAGCTAATATCGCTTCCATTGCGCAGCATCCCAAACAGCCACTAAACACAACAGAAACAAACTGACAAAAGTCTAATTTTCTTTGGCATGATGGGAAAGAACACAATAAACACAGCCCATGCGATGTGTCTATTCCAACAGATGTGTGTGGACTGGAAGAACAACTTCAAACTCACAACTAGCACCACTACTACCACTTACAAACACTTCTCCTCATTGCCTTCCCACTAGTATATAGTATTTTTTTAATATACAACATAAATATATTAATTAACTCTTAAATAGAGAAATACTGATGCCACAAACACCATTTTTCACCACTATCTGGCAAGAATGACCTTCCTCTGAAAACTCTTGAGCTGTTAGTAAAAGGACAGAGACATGTCTTGTCTGATATCACCATCCCAGTACCAACGATACAGATTTGTCAGCACTTGATACTGCCTGTTTCGTCGGATGTATTCACAAGAGCGGCAAGCATGTTCTGCGGGAAAAGAAGAGGTTTGGGCTTCAAAGCGCCTTCTCCATGTGAAGTACCTGCGGTACGGCGCCTCGTTTTCATGCAAAAGGAAGAGGTACTTGGCCAGGGCTCTCACAGAGGGAAAATCCTCCGCGTGAATAAAAGCGTCACTGGATACGAAGCGCTCATAATTCTGCCTGGAGGGGCCGAAAACCACCGGGACAGCCCCCAGCACCAGCGCGTTGAAGAGTTTCTCAGTGATGTAGTCCTTATGCACTGAGTTTTCAAAGGCAAGGTAGAACTTACAGCTAGATATGGTCTGTTTGTATTCCTTCTCAGAAAGTGGCTTGTTGAAATATTCCCCATACACGTGAACCCGGATGTACTTCGTCAGTTCTCTGTAGTAATGCACCCTTCTGTGCTGGTGCTGGTAATTACTAACAACCCAGCAGACAATTTTGTTTTTCTTAGGAAGCTCAAAATCCTCAAGGTTCTTCTCGATTGGTGTCATCCATCCGTAAGGCACTCTAATGTCTGCATCCCTGCGGTAATTCAAGGAGATGTTAAACATCTTGTCCAGGCCAGGGATTTGCTCCGTGTTGGACGGTGACTCTGCATTCATCCAGATCCACTTCTGGTGAGGTGGCCGAGGAGATCTGGGTAAATTCGACAGATCCCAGGAGATATCCCTGTGGTGGATAAGCACAGCATCTGCTTTATTATACAGTTGGCGATCCACTGTTAGCAGGCAGCCTTCTATGTTGAACTGGGACCTGCAACTATCAAGGTCAAAGGTCATGTTAAAAGGCCAGAACCAGACAAGTACCAGGATGTGGCGGGGAACTGAGTGGACGGGGCTGAGTTGTTGGGTCAAGCAGCGAAATGAAGGGCTGTAGTACAGAGAACCCATTAGCAGGATGGCTACAACCAGAATGACATAGCGCAGCAAACGGAGAAAGCTATGGCCTGGATCGGACGCCATCATTGAGCCTGTAAATGGAAATGAAGTTGCAGTCATTTGTAGCCAATGTACACAAAGCCAGGTCATTAAAGCTTGCTGTTGCATCATAGCACCAAGTTAGCTTTTAGCTGTTGTGGTACACAGAGTATATCATGGAAAGATACAGAGACATTTGATTGAAATAAGAGTTTGTAGAATAGGTAAAGAGTTGAAGCTTGCTAATGCATGTTAATACATGTTTGACTATTCTGCCTTTACACGTTTAGCCCTGTCAACTCATGCTGGAGCGTTTCAGACTCATATTTAAGCCGAATATTCCTGTTCAAATGTTTTTAAAAATTTCTCAGAACATTAATTAGCATTAAATTTGCAGCTCGTGATTTAAAATGTATGTATCTTAAAGGCAAACCTGCAAAGACATTCATTCATTCATTATCCGTAACCACTTATCCAGTTCAGGGTGGGTCCAGAGCCTACCTGGAACCATTGTCCTTCACAGGGCAACACACACACCTACGGACACTTTTTTTTGAGTCACCAATCCACCTACCAATGTGTGTTTTTGGACTGTGGGAGGAAACCGGAGCACCCGGAGGAAACCCACGCGGACACGGGGAGAACACACCAACTCCTCACAGACAGTCACCCGGAGCAGGAATCGAACCCACAACCTCCAGGCCCCTGGAGCTGTGTGACTGCGACACTACCTGCTGCGCCACCGTGCCGCCCCTGCTGCAAAGACAGCCCAGTGTAATTCAATAATAACGTGGAAAATGGTCATGTCAAATATGTTTGTTTTGATACGGAGCCCTGCGAGAGAAAACGTGGAGAATAGGAGCCTTGTAAAAGTTAAGACTCATCACTTTTTAGTAGTAGAAGTAGTTACATTTTAAACCCATCCCACGTAGAAGTAGTTACATTTTAAACCCATCCCACGTGGATGTGCTTTCAATGAAGATTACTGTGATACGTTAGCAACTTTTTAACTCGGAACACTACATGTTTAACTAGACAGAATTAACAGAAAAAAAGGCAGCAGAAAGAACAGGGAGAAAAAAAAAACATTGTATGACTTTAAAGCAAAGGTAAAGCCTATATACCTCAAAAGCTTGGAAATATTTACATGAAAATAAGTGTCCTTCTCTGAATGATTACAGCACAGTTGCTGTTTGGGGATTTAACAGAAATTAAACTAATTCTCTTTCATAAGAATGTACACATTTAACACTAAATCTAGCTATTTTCAGCATGTATAACAACGCCAATAAACAGCAACCCTGCCACAAGTGTCACATTTCAAGTACAATCTCAGCTGAAGATGTGCCCTTCTTTTCAAAACAAACCAGTATTTTAACGGAGTGTCCAAACTTTTGCAAAGGTCCATTATATCAATTTGCTTTCATTTGCTCAGCACAGCAGAAATGTCACTGCTGCTGCGAGAAAGCAACCAAACATTTAAACATTCATTTAAAATAGACGGCCCAGTTAGATTTACTGACATGTCACATGTAGCTCCAGACTCCTGTTGTGATACTTGTGCCAGAGAATGTCATATAAATCTTAAAATAGCAGCTACACTAGAGAGACAACTGACTTACCTTCATTGCCTTTTTCCAGTGAAAACCTCTTCACAAACCAACACCCATAAAAACAAAGCCATATACTGACAGTTAGTGCTAGATACATGCCCCCTGGGTCTGAACATTGCTCTTTAACAGTGCACTTTCCCCAGCAAACAACAAGAAAAGAAGTGGAGTAAGCCATCAGTGTGTTTAATTACACCCCTCCTGGGACCACTTGCATTGTAATTGTGTTCTCCGCTGATTAACATACTGTAGAAAAATCTACTTGCAGAAAAATCATACAACTCAATCACAAATGTCACAGTATTAATAAGAAATATGCTGTGAAAAGCGGATAGAAAGGACCCTGTAATTAAATATCGCTCATTCCCCTCTGGGAGCACTTTGCAGAAGTCCATAATTATTTTTCTTTTGCAACGACTTAAATACAATGTCAGTGTCAGATTGTAAACTGTTTTAAAGGCTTTGGGTTTGGTCGCTTTGTGGTGAGTACAAAGATCAGACTCTAGGACAAGATAACTTACCTCTGTCTGTGAAAATGGCAACAATAGCATGGAAACTGAAATACATGGTTTTAGCCTTAACACGTTTGTACCATAGTCCTCAGACATCCAGGATAAACAGTAATAACGTCGCATGTATTAACCCAGTAAACATTCAGCCATTGATTCAACATTGAAATAACGTAATGACTGCCGTCTAATCAACGTTCTCTTAAGGTTGAAAATGAAAGTTGAAAAGACGTCCGAACACAGACGTTGAAAAGACGACTATTAGACGTATTTTGGACGTTCATTGACGTCATTAATTGGTCCCAAAATAAATTACTTGCATAAAACGCGCATAAAATGCGTTTTGGACGTCCACTGACGTTATCGATTGGTCACCACTTAACTAACTTATATAGATGGATTTTGGACGTCCATTGACGTTTAAAATATGTCCTTGACGGACAGACTACTTTTAGACCTATTCTGAACGTTCAGGGACGTTCCTTGTTTACTGGGAAAGCATTTGCCATGCTATATTATAATACTGCAAATATTAGGCAGGAGGCACAGAGAGTTAAGGTGTGTAAAGATATTTTGAAGAGTATTATGCCCATATTTGTTGGCTATAATTTAAAATTGTTCTGTGGCTTGCCACCTGATAAGTAAGTAATTATTTGGCCCTCCCTTGGAAAAGTGTTCCCCATCCCTATTGTAAACTGTTCTAAATGATAAATGCATTTCCATCCATCCATCCATTATCTGTAACCGCTTATCCAATTTAGGGTCGCGGGGGGTCCAGAGCCTACCTGGAATCATCGGGCGCAAGGCGGGAATACACCCTGGAGGGGACGCCAGTCCTTCACAGGGCGATAAATGCATTTACAGGCAGTAATTTGGAAGTTAGCTTGACACACTTTTTACAAGCTTTGAGAGGCATACTTTTGCACCAGTGACTTTACCCTTTTTTCATTCATTAGCCAAGTTAAGTCACCGACGAATCTGAACAGGTTCATTTAGACCTGCCAAACAATTTCAGCCAAATTTCCTCAACATCAAGAACAGTAAAAATATCTAATGTGTCTCACTTGCACTTGTGTTTAAAATTAATGAATATATATAAAATATAAAACTACCCGTGTCCATAACCATAAACTTTTTGTGTCAAGTAATAACAGTAATAATGGGGCAAGACTAAACATCACATATCCTACAACTGCTGGTTCAGAACTGTTGTCCTAACCCAGTAAACAATTAGCCGTTGATTCAACGTTGAAATAACGTAATGACTGCCGTCTAATCAACGTTCTCTTAAGGTTGAAAATGAAAGTTGAAAAGACGTCCAAACACAGACATTGAAAAGATGACTATTAGACATATTTTGGACGTCCATCGACGTTATTAATTGGTCCCGAAATAAATTACTTGTATAAAACGCGTTTTGGACGTCGACTGACGTTATCGATTGGTCACCACTTAACTAACTTATTAAGATGGAATTTGGACGTCCATTGACATTTAAAATATGTCCTTGACGGACAGACTACTTTTAGACCTATTTTGAACGTCCAGGGACGATCCTTGTTTACTGGGAAGACTGTGGTGATGTTGGTGTGGTGCTGCAGATGGATGAATCTTATTACAAATAGCAAGCTTTTCGACCTTTACGTGATATCTAGAGCTAACAGTGCTGAACTGAGGACACAGAGCTGAGAATGTCGTACTAGAGTTCTGACTATTCTCAAAGACTTCTTTAAAAACATGCCTTTGTATATGAGACAATCCATTATCTGATCTCATGTTATAAAAAACCTAGTCATTATGAGCTACTATTCATTAATATAAAAATTGAGAAACTCATGATTTAACCCCCCTCTTCCTCAATGACACCCCTAAAAAATTAAACATGCTTTTATTTTGTAATTTCACAACACCCAAAGCCAGGTTTGCTTTTAGGAAGCTGCAGTTTCAAAGTGGAATTGCTCAGCTGTATTATTGACTGAATAATATTGATCTGCTTACATCAGATAGCACATTAAATAAATATGGTTTAAAAATAAAAATAAAGTAGACTTTCATATATCTGAAACAGACGATATGGGTTTCCATAGACACGCCCACTTTTATTTTGTGGGACTTTTATTTTGACATTAAATACTACAGCCCGTTAATGGAACTGTGAACGGCAGCAGAATGTAAACAGTAGTGTTGGTCGTTCCTTCTGAAGTCAGAAAAGCGTGGATTTATCCAGAAACTGAAGCTGCGCACTGAGTATTAGTGTTGTGGGGTATTAAAAGGTCTCTTCCCCGGTGTGTGGTCAGTGCTTGGGGTATTATGGAGGCGCTTTTGAAGCGGGAACTGGGCTCGTCCACTGTGAGAGCCACGGGACACTCCGGAGGGGGCTGCATCAGCGAGGGACTCAGCTACGACACCGACTCCGGGAGAGTTTTCGCCAAAATAAACCACAAGAGCGAGGTGCTTTACTCAGTCCGTGGACGTGGCTGAAGGGGTTGCATTAAGTCACATCCATCTGAACCCCTGTTCTACAATAGTTTCATGGGCTATTTCCCAAATTGCTCACTAATCCATACACAGTGCACTACGAAGGCCTTAAACCCTTGCTCTTTATTGTTCAATAAGGTTTTCAAAAACAGATGCAAATTGAAGTTCAGTCCTTTCACTTGGAAGAGCATGGGATTCAAAAATAAATAAATAAATAAAGTTTGCATAAGTAGGGCGGCACGGTGGCGCAGCAGGTTAGTGTCGCAGTCACACAGCTCCAGGGACCTGGAGGTTGTGGGTTCTATTCCCGCTCCGGGTGACTGTCTGTGAGGAGTGTTCTCCCGTGTCTGCGTGGGTCTCCTCCGGGTGAGTGTGGTGTGTTCTCCCTGTGTCTGCGTGGGTTTTCTCCGGGTGACTGTCTGTGAGGAGTGTGGTGTGTTCTCCCTGTGTCTGCGTGGGTCTCCTCCGGGTGACTGTGAGGAGTGTGGTGTGTTCTCCCTGTGTCCGCGTGGGTTTCCTCCGGGTGACTGTGAGGAGTGTGGTGTGTTCTCCCCGTGTCTGCGTGGGTTTCCTCCGGGTGACTGTCTGTGAGGAGTGTGGTGTGTTCTCCCCGTGTCTGCGTGGGTCTCCTCCGGGTGACTGTCTGTGAGGAGTGTGGTGTGTTCTCTCTATGTCTGCGTGGGTTTCCTCCGGGTGCTCCGGTTTCCTCCCAGAGTCCAAAAACACACATTGGTAGGTGGATTGGCGACTCAAAAGTGTCCATGCCCTGTGAAGGACTTGCGCCCTCTCCAGGGTGTATTCCTCCCTTGCGCCCAATGATTCCAGGCATTCCTGGATAAGCACTTACAGATAATGAATGAATGAAAGTTTGCATAAGTCTCTCAGATCAAAATACATCTTCTGAAATTATTACTTATATATTTATTAGTCGAGTTAGAATATACAGAAATCTACTGTCTCTGGGATGTATATTTTGTCGCGCACTAAAATTCTGCCGTCTGTTTTTACGCTTAGGCCAGAAGGATGTTTGAGGGTGAAAAAGCGAGCTTGGAAGCCATCTTGTCCACAAACACAATCAAAGTCCCAAAACCAGTTAAAGTTATTGATCTCGAAGGAGGTGGAGCTGTGTTTGTGCTGGAGCACGTTGACATGAGATCCCTGAGCAGGTACATGTTCTTCACCACCACATGCCTCAGTCTAGTATATTGTACAGAAACAACAGTGGTAAATGAGATCAGTAGCATTGCATCGTAAACATTTAATAATAGGCTCATTTGTTTTAAGCCAGTTTAGCTTGGGCATAACCTCCAAAATGTAAAGGGTTTGATGGCCACTGTTGCATCTTTGAGTAAGATACTTCACCCCAAGTTGCTCCAAGGTTGTCATTGCACTTGGCTTCATAGCTGCTGTAAATCTCTCTGGTCAAAAGCAAGTAAATCGTTTTCTGTATACTGTCCATAAAGGTACTCTGCTCGATTGGGGGAGCAGCTAGCTGACCTGCACCTACATAATAAAAGACAGAAAGAGAAACAGATCAAGGCTGAGCAGACTGTGGGTAAGACACCACAATAATGCACTGTCCCATAAAAGGATCACTGCATTTTCTTAGTGGTAACAGTAGAGAAACTTTATAAGACGTCCAGGCTTGAGGGCAACAGCACTGATCGATTTATGTTTTAAGACTGTGGCTATTAAGGTTTGTATTTATGTATTGTGCATTCTCTCACTGCCATTAAGTTACATACAAACAACAATTGATTGCATGTTTTATGATGCTAAATAAGAGAATACATATCACTTCCTGTAGTGCATTACAATTTGCCACAGTGATCTTTTTTTTTCTAAAAAAACAACAATATTTTGTCTCTCTCTCTGTGGTCATTCAGTACTGGACTTTAAGAACCCAGCATTCAGGCAATTTTAGGCAGCTCATTTTTAGCAAATACATGATTGTTTAATACACACCAAGAATGAAAACCACAGGCTTAACGTAACATTACATTTCCACAGGGAAAGGTCAGTCTGATGTTCAAGTCGTCGACAAGTTTGGATTCCACATATCAACTTGCTGCGGCTACCTCCCTCAGGTAACCAAGGAAACGAAATAAAATGTCAAAGGATAGAACAGTTTCTCGAACCTGTATCTGAGAATAATTAGTATATTTTAAATGATTTGTCTCTCCATTTCCACAGTTAAATGATTGGCAGGCTGACTGGGTGCCATTTTATGCTCAACAAAGACTTCAGCACCAGCTCAGATTAGTGGAACAGTCTTATGGGGACCGAGAAGCCAGGGAACTCTGGGCCCAGCTCCAGGTGAAACAGCTACAGTCAGTCCTCAATATGTTTTTTATGTGACTAACACTAGAGCTTATTCAAGATCGTGTAAAACAAGCACAGATTTGGCGGTGCTGAATAACATACAAACCGTACATTTTATGGTTTATAAAACATTCATACAATGTGGAAACAAGTGGAGATTTGGGTGTAGCGTTCATCAACTCGCCTCTGTAACCCTCTAATTCTTAAATGTTTTCTGTTGTTGTTCAGCTGAAGATCCCTCAACTGTTTGCTGGTACAGAAGTGGAGCCAGCGCTCCTTCATGGAGATCTGTGGGGCGGTAATGTTGCTGAGTACTCCGATGGCCCAATCATTTTCGACCCTGCCTCCTTTTACGGCCATTCTGAATTTGAGCTCGGCATCGCAGGAATGTTTGGTGGCTTTGGTAAACAGTTCTATAATGCCTACTATGACAAGATCCCAAAGGCTCCAGGGTTTGAAAAGAGACATCAGTTGTACCAACTATTTCACTACCTTAATCACTGGAATCACTTTGGTAGCAGCTACAGGGGATCGTCGTTACGGATCATGAAAGATCTTTCCAAGTAGATGGTGTCCTCATTTTTTCAGACTAATGGTACTCTGACAGTTCAGGTTATGGTCAGTTTTACTACTTTAGTAGGTTGCTCTACTAATTTCTGAATGGCATGGTGTGCTAAATGCTAGATCAGAAGCATAAACAAGCTAACAGATGTTATCTACTTTACTGGTAATGATAAGGTTTATAAGTGAAGAAGAAGCATGGCTCTTATGAAACATCAAAGCTATTTGGTAGTGATGTCACTTTTAGAGATAGTCAAGCCTGCTTGAAAAGATGGGCGAGCGAGTTACACGCCAGTTGCATGAGGTGCTTCAAATGTTAAAATCAAATATACACAGCACTATCCAAAAACCAAACGGAATCTGTCACAAATACATTCCATTCACATACATTCTAATTAAGGACTGTTGTAAACTGCTTGTACCAATAAAACCACGTTACAGTGTTGCTGCATGGAATAGTAGTAAAACTGTACTTACATAATGCGTACTGGAATTAAACTAGTCATGTAGTAGATTCAATTCTCTCACTACCTGCTCTTACTGTGATAGAATGCAATGCTCTTGTTTGAAACAAGTCTTAACATAATAGTGGACATAAGTGTACATATGCAAATAAACATCTACTATGAAACATTTGACTCCATTTTTTTTGTTAATTAGGTATGAATTATCAGTATGTAAAGTGTCCTTAGGTGTGGTTTAATATGAAATGTATTCTAGAAAAATAAAGAAATGTTATGTAAATTGTTGCTAGGAAATAGATTTGTGAAGAGTTTAATGCCTCAAAAGTATTTTAATATCTGACATTGTTAATAGATTTGAGAGAGGATTTTGCTACCCAGTAAACAATTAGCCGTTGATTCAACGTTGAAATAACGTAATGACTGCCGTCTAATCAACGTTCTCTTAAGGTTGAAAATGAAAGTTGAAAAGACGTCCAAACACAGACATTGAAAAGACGACTATTAGACGTATTTTGGACGTCCATTGACGTTATTAATTGGTCCCGAAATAAATTACTTGTAGAAAACGCGTTTTGGACGTCCACTGACGTTATCGATTGTTCACCACTTAACTAACTTATTAAGATGGATTTTGGACGTCCATTGACGTTTAAAATATATCCTTGACGGACAGACTACTTTTAGACCTATTTTGAACGTCCAGGGGATGTTCCTTGTTTACTGGGTATACATTATTTTTGCAGTAATTAGTCAAATTTTAACAGTGATTTTATTGTTACTGTGGCATTTAGTATTGGTATCCGTGTTCAAAGAGTGATCCACAATGTAGACAAGACATTCTTATAAGGACTATTTATTCACTACAAAAGGCACCTGCTGTAAGAATCACTTCTTGTTTTTTTTCCCACCCCTCACGTATCACTTTTCCAATGTATCTTTTATTAATATACAAAAACTTGAAACATAAGTGTAAGTGTTTTCTAAAAATGTAAGAGTTTCCAGGTAGGGTAATCAAAAATGTTCAGGCCCTGGTTTGGCTCACATCCTCCATTTTTATGGGCCACTTGTTACATGAAATAACCGCACTTCTGCTCCAGTTTACCGGAAGTGCCACAAACATTATGACCGTTATGACTTTTTTTGCTCACATCGAGTTTATCACAGTCCGCGCAGCCCATATCTTTACCTATCTGTGTCATATTGACCACCTTGAAATCTCAAGCATTTTGTAACCCCAATGTTGTGATCAGCGCCATTAAAAAGAAATAAGAATTAAATATATTCGGTGGCATTCACATTTAACTACGTACGACAGTCTACTGCATCCAAGCATCAGCCGCTCAGACGTTGGAGAAAAGCGAAACGCCTTTTTCCTCCTCCGCCCACTGTATGTCCCCTCCAGCTTTCCATACCGAAATATGGAGAACGCATCTTCCCGAGTAGTCTTCTGGTAGTCTTTTACATAAAAACAATATTAAAAACGCATTTAACTTGCGGGGGAAACAGGGGGTAAACACGGCGGGAACAGGGCTTTTTACAGACTGAACAGAAGCTGCATTGAGGCCGGTTTAGTGCTTTTAAAAATGGCCGAGAATCCTTAGTCACGCAGAGAGTGATGCTACTGTAGAGTTGCTGCTTTAACAGATTTTATTGTGGACGTCAAAACCTGTGTTTTTGGAGAAACTGCGTTATTTCTACAGTACCATCCAACAAAACAAGACTATCCCTTCAGCGAAGTGAGTCCATATGTCTGCTATCAACATCGAGCCTAACTCCTCTTATTCCTCTATATTTTTGAGACGTTTCATCAACATATAAGGCCCATGTTTATGTTGTTGGTGTTTAGTAAAATGTCTAAATAGCTCCTCAGTTTATAGTTTTATGTTTCAGTAATGGAAAATACTGATATTCTCCTGTGGGATCTTTTTGTTCTCTCTTTACTGTAACATTCAGAGACACATTATAATCCCTCAGTACCTACATTTAGGTTTGGTAATTGCTTTGGGTTAATCGTTCTGTTTGTAGAAAACAAACAGTAGTATTATAGGGTTCATGTGTAGTTTGGGTTGGAACCCTGTCCACCACAAATTACACTCTGTTCTCCTCAAATGTCCAATATGGATTCAACTTAAATACTAAACCCAGGTTAATGACCTTGTTTTAGGAAAAAATGGACTATAGAAAGCAGCACAGATCTCACATTGAACCAGTTTTTTAATTATTCTTCAGCCTCTTATTGAAAGAATTGAATATCAGTTTAATAACAGTGATACGACCGTTGTGCGTTAAGCATCACTACCTACTGTGTTGACAGAGAGCCAATGGCACCAATAGGTGAGGAAAACGTTAATGGACGTGGCGGAGATGATGGAGAGGCAGATGTCATTGAAAACACAAGCTTACTGGCCGGCTTCAGCGAGAGTGCAGAGATCAAGGCGCTTCTGGCCAGCCTGCCAGACATGCACGAGGACAGCCTGAACAGGGAGATTGCAACAGAGAAGTTCCTGGGTGAGGAGTTTTTTTCTGGCTTTAACATACCTGCTATTTTTAATCTTCCTCCTGAAGATTTTTCCTGGAGTTTTCCTCAATCTTTCAGCTCACACACAGCTAATGAATGACCCTTTTTAAATTTGAAGTGGGTGTGATGGAGTGGAAATAAAAAACCTTCCAATATGCAGTGGCCCACCAGGACTGCGAAACACCTGTCTAGTGTAGTCACTCCACAGCCCCAGTGATTGTTTCTTGTTGGATACTATACTGCACATGTATGTGAGGACTAGCATGAAGTATACAGTATATAGTGCAAAGCCTAGGACATAGGTCTTCAAAGCCAGATCTTTGATCCAGGTTCTAGGCCAGGATTTAGAAACGGCTGGCTTGTATGACACTATACAGTCATACAGTCAGGTGCATTAGCAGTCATTCAGTGTCATACCAGCCAACCATTTTAAAATCCTGGCCTGGAACCTGGATCCAAGGTCAGTATTTAAAGACCTGCATTTCTTGGCAGCCACGATAAATAAACCAGTGAAGGGTCATGAGGATCCTAGACATGCAAATTTCGTGGGCTTTGGTGTTCAAAGATCACAGATTTAAAATACCCACTCAACTTAGCATGAAACAAAGCCTCCAGATTGGACTTTATGCGATTGAAATAATCTTCTGCTCTCTGTGAAACATCATCTACATTTCACTAAATGAACTGTTTCCATTTTCACATTCATTCATTATCTGTAAGCGCTTATCCAGTTCAGGGTCGCGGGGGGTCCAGAGCCTACCTGGAATCATTGGGCGCAAGTTGGGAATACACCCTGGAGGGGGCGCCAGTCCTTCACAGGGCGACACACACACATTCACACCTACAGACACTTTTGAGTCACCAATCCACCTACCAACGTGTGTTTTTGGACTGTGGGAGGAAACCGGAGCACCCGGAGGAAACCCACGTAGACACAGGGGGAACACACCAACTCCTCACAGACAGACACCCGGAGGAAACCCACGCAGACACGGAGAACACACCAACTCCTCGCAAACAACCACCCGGAGGAAACCCACGCAGACACAGGGAGAACACACCACACTCCTCACAGACAGTCACCCGGAGGAAACCCACGCAGACACAGGGAGAACACACCAACTCCTCACAGACAGTCACCCGGAGGAAACCCACGCAGACACAGGGAGAACACACCACACTCCTCACAGACAGTCACCCGGAGGAAACCCACGCAGACACAGGGAGAACACACCAACTCCTCACAGACAGTCACCCGGAGGAAACCCACGCAGACACAGGGAGAACACACCAACTCCTCACAGACAGTCACCCGGAGGAAACCCACGCAGACACAGGGAGAACACACCACACTCCTCACAGACAGTCACCCGGAGGAAACCCACGCAGACACAGGGGGGAACACACCAACTCCTCACAGACAGTCACCTGGAGCGGGAATCGAACCCACAACCTCCAGGACCCTGGAGCTGTGTGACTGCGACACTACCTGCTGCACCACTGTGCCGCCCCTCCATTTTCACGTGCACCTTTAATAATATAAGACTAGGCTCTGAGACAACAAATACGCCATTTTGCACACCTGAACCCCTGATAAATATGTAATGGGAAATAGGCCTTGAGCAAACGTGTGGACTGTGTCAGAGGGACTGGACTGAAGAGTACATAAATAAATAAAAGACGTCTGTGCTCTGACTTGTTTTTTGAATGTTTCACTGCAGTTATAATGGACCGATATCAGGAGCAGCCACATCTTCTAGACCCACACCTCGGTAATACTCTTGTTCATTAAACCCAGTTGTGGTATGTTGTTGTTATGCCAAAACCCGTGATGCCATACCAATGTATCTCTTGTTGAATCTTCCCCAGAGTGGATGATGAACATGCTGCTGGAACTGATCCGGAATGAGAAATCTCCTCCTCTTCTGGTTCATTTAGGATTTAAATTTCTCTATATCATCTCAAAGGTGTGGTTTGTGTTATGTCCCTTTGGACAACCACATGCTGTAGACTTTGCGAGTTGTAACCTGCTTCTTATGTGATGTTCTCCCAGGTCAGAGGCTACAAGGTCTTCATGCAGCTTTTCCCACATGAGGTGGCAGATATGCAGCCGGTTCTGGATCTGTTGTGCAGGCAGGATCCAAAGGACACAGAGGTGAAGTCCCACTGATACACTCTGAGATGTTGACTATATTTTGGCAGCCTACCAGATCAACATGAGAACAGTGTGACCAGGGAGACCGCAGTGATTATCAAAAGGATACGAAGATGTGATGAGATTCCCCCTAATTTCTCAAGGCCGCTAACTCACTCGGCACTTCTGATCTGTTCTAGTTTCCAGCATCTCAACATGAATGAACGCAGCCCATTATGCATTCTTATAATATATTCTCATTGACAGATATTTCATGGGTGGTGGGCCATTCCAGTACGGCAGTTGATGTGTCATGAGTGTATTGGACACAGGGTCAGTGTCTGACCCTGTTTTTGGTTTACAGAATGTCTGGGACACTTTAAATATTAGCCCACATTAGTAATTGTTTTGTTTCCACAGACATGGGAAACTCGTTACATGCTTCTCCTGTGGCTCTCCATGACGTGCCTCATTCCTTTTGACCTCTCCCGTCTGGACGGCCATCTGAATTCCGATCCTGGCCTGAACAGAGAGCCGATCATGGACCGTATTCTGGCTGTGGTCAAGGTAATATCTGTGTGTTGATGGGGTTTTCCTGGCTTTTACATTTCAAGAAATAAACATTAAGCTTCTCTGTTAATATTTTCTACTAAATCCAGGTTATTTTTGTAATAATTGTTATCAAATTAATGTTTAATGGACACATGCAATGAAATACAAAGTTGTCAATAGCCCAAAGAACAGCCGAACACTTTATTCTATACGTATACACCTTTATATACAGTATGTCTATTCATTTATACATATATATTCACATACAGGGGTTGGACAATGAAAGTGAAACACCTGGTTTTAGACCACAATAATTTATTAGTATGGTGTAGGGCCTCCTTTTTGCGGCCGATACAGCGTCAGTTCGTCTCGGGAATGACATATACAAGTCCTGCACAGTGGTCAGAGGGATTTGAAGCCATTCTTCTTGCAGGATAGTGGCCAGGTCTCTACGTGATGCTGGTGGAGGAAAACGTTTCCTGACTCGCTCCTCCAAAACACCCCAAAGTGGCTCAATAATATTTAGATCTGGTGACTGTGCAGGCCATGGGAGATGTTCAACTTCACTTTCATGTTCATCAAACCAATCTTTCACCAGTCTCGCTGTGTGTATTGGTGCATTGTCGTCCTGATACATGACACCGCCTTCAGGACACAATGTTTCAACCATTGGATGCACATGGTCCTCCAGAATGGTTCGGTAGTCCTTGGCAGTGACGCACCCATCTAGCACATGTATTGGGCCAAGGGAATGCCATGATATGGCAGCCCAAACCATCACTGATCCACCCCCATGCTTCACTCTGGGCATGCAACAGTCTGGTGGTACACTTCTTTGGGGCTTCTCCACACCATAACTCTCCCGGATGTGGGGAAAACAGTAAAGGTGGACTCATCAGAGAACAATACATGTTTCACATTGTCCACAGTCTAAGATTTGCGCTCCTTGCACCATTGAAACCAACGTTTAGCGTTGGCACGAGTGACCAAAGGTGTGGCTACAGCAGCCCGACCGTGTATACTGACCCTGTGGAGCTCCCGACGGACAGTTCTGGTGGAAACAGGAGAGTTGAGGTGCACATTTAATTCTGCCGTGGTTTTATATTTTTTGGATACAATCCGGGTCAGCACCCGAACATCCCTCTCAGACAGCGTCCTCTCGCGTCCACAGTGAATCCTGTTGGATGTGTTTCGTCCTTCTTGGTGGTATGCTGACATTACCCTGGATACCGTGGCTCTTGATACATCACAAAGACTTGCTGTCTTGGTCACAGATGCACCAGCAAGACGTGCACCAACAATTTGTCCTCTTTTGAACTCTGGTATGTCACACGTAATGTTGTGTGCATTGCTAACTGAACCTTCACACTCTGCTCTTACTGGTGCAATGTGCAACTAATGAAGATTGGCCACCAGTCTGCTCCAATTTAGCCATAAAACCTCCCACACTGAAATGACAGGTGTTTCGGTTTCATTGTCCAACCCCTGTACATATATAATATATAGAGAGTGTAGTATGAATACTATAAGTGAAAAAAAACACACACACAGTACAAAGTTAATATGTTTACACATTGGGGAAGATCTACATATTTACATATTTCTGTGAAAAGGTCATGGGGCATTAGAATCCATATATCTTGTCTCTATTCAGTCTTTTTTTTATGTGTGTGTTCATTTCAGTCCTATCTTCGAGTCAGTGACAAATCCAGGGACGCAGCATCGGTGCTAGTCTCAAAGTAAGAACTTTTCTTGACAATGTTATAGAAGGTTTGTTATATATGCCTCCACAGTAATGAAAATACTCTGGGTACTTCTCTTTATGGCTCATATAATCCATGAATGCATTATATAAGTGCTATAGATTTAGTTTGAGTGACTGTCTTGACATATTCGATTTCAATGAATTCATTTAATTTAATGTGTATCCAGTTGGAAAAACCGATTTTATAATGCCCTTTGGACAAATCCTTGTATGCGTCCCTACAGGTTTGTGACTCGTCCAGACGTGAAGCAGAAGAGGTTGGGAGACTTTCTGGACTGGACCCTCACGACAATATCTCAGGCCAGCCATCAGACCATGGAGGGCACCGTGGCTCTGGATGGCGCTCTGAAGTCTCTGGTAAACCTCTTGGTTCCTCTGAATGAGAGTTAATGGAACAGCATCATTTCCCAGTGTTTCTAATACATCATTCATCATCAAAAGCTGACACTTTCTTTAAAAAAATAAAATGCAATGGATGGTTAGTTGCTGAGTTTGTGGTTGGTTGGGTCCATTTGCTTTGTCCAGCAGGGGGTGCTGCTCAGCCACTGTAGCTTACAATTCAAAAATGTGAAGTCAAATAATTGGTCACTTCTTTCAGAGCAATTAAAAATGTGAAGACCTGATGAAACGTCTCATTTCTGTACTTTGTAATTATAAGTCAATGTAGATACCTTTTCTATGACGTAATCTGTATGTGCAGGTGCTTTTCTGGTGGTGACTGAGGTGTTTATCTTTAACCTATAATTACTAGTATGCCTTTAGCAGGTGTTCCTCCACCTGTTGAGCAAACGCATATGTTGCCATCAGCCAGAAGTTTGTGAACACTTGCTTGTCCATAATTTCCTTTGAAATGAAAGATCGTAACAGATATTTAGTTCTGTTTTGCTGCAGTCAGTGGCTCTGGGAATGCTTTGCACAGGTATTTTTCAACGTTTTGTGAGGAGATGTTTAAATTCAGTCGCAAAAAAAGTCTTGCAAACCACAATAACTGCGATAATAATGTTAAGCTTTGTTTTCTCGTTGTGTTTTTAGGGACTGAACACAGCTCCGTGCATGAGTTCAGACATTGTAGCACCATCCAGCTTTTCAAAAGACCATGATGTAGTGCTGGGCGATGTGAGCGCAGATCAATATCACGATTCATTGTACATTTTACCACGATTACGATTAATGAACGATTATTGTGTTTTCGTAGTTCAGTGACGAGGCTTGTGCTGTAAATATGCTGCAGTATTAAAGCTGGGATATTTTTTCCTCTCTCGTTTTTTGAGCACTGTTTATATTTAGTGTGTGATTGTGTTTTGGTCGCTGTTTTTTCTCAGCGTTTACCGTTGACTTCTTTTTGTTCGGTGTCGTCTTAATTATAGTCAAAGCACAACACGTCCAAACCACAGGCGCTGTGTTTTTCTTTGGTACGTGGTACTCTATCCATGTGGCGGATAGAGTCAGAATCATGTGACTACAGCTTGGTAGCGTGGTTTTAAAGAGACAGTACGTGAACAAACAGTGGGCACATAACGGAATAAAAATAATTGATCTAAACTATATTATGTCTAAGCTCTACCATGATGTAATTTTACAAGTTGCCGTGGTGATTTACTACTAAGCCCTGAGATTTTTCACGGTGCTAGATTCTCTCTGGATTTTCAGTGCTCTGCTAGGTTTATAAGCTTGGAACCATGAGTAAGCAGTAGCTAAAAAGCACACTGTTCCTGGTTCCAATTACCAGATTTGCTAAAGGAAAAATGAAAAGCACATTAGAGTCATGTACCATGCAGTGGAAAGATGTCATTAGTGAGGTCAAGTACTGGTGTTGGTTGATTATTTAGGAATCGCAAATCCCACTTCAGCTCAACTCAAAGGTGTTGTATGGAGTGCCAAACCCCAGAGAAGGCTTTATACCCCTCCAGCTTCCTGTAGGCATTGAGCACTCTTACTCTAAGCTTATGTGCTGTTGCTCATCATCATATATGTTGTTCATACAAGCTGTGCATGCAGAATTAAACAATGCATATTAATACAGCAGAGTTTACCGGTTAAAGGGAGGTGTACAAAAATTGTGGGTTGTATCCTACTGCTTTACTGATACGACAGAGGTAGCTACTAGCTTTTGTTATTTTGGTGGCATTCAGCAATTTTGCTCTTGGGTGTCAAACTAGTCCTGCGTGTTTTGAAAGAGCAAGACAGAGGTACTCCGTGTTCGCTATGGTGCATCTCTGGCGCCTCAGGCTTTTAAAACTGGCTCTGTGCACCAGGAATGCCTGGGGAGACAAAACTGCCACCGGAGCTTTGCATGTCGTTAAATGTCGCCATTCTACAGCTTTGGCAAGCAATGACAAGCAATGCATTCTTTGAAGGTTACTAAATGCTGCCTGTTGTGGCTGGCTGTAGATTTAACTATATGATCTGGTTAGAACCACCTTAGTTGGGGTTTATTAAGAAATAGTGAAATTTGTTTGTTTATACCTCCCAGGACAAGCCTATTCCTGAAATCATTTTGTTCCTGTCCAACCAGATTCATTTTGTTCTGATTTATAAGTAAACATGAGTTACAGTATGTAATGGAAAACATAATTTGTTCAGTGCATTAGCAGATTACTGTGGGATCTAGAGCCTACCAACCAGATTCATGTGAAAATGGCTAAAATCCAGAGCTGCTTCTGTTCCTCGCCCTTCACTCCTGGGCTCTCATGATCTGAGTGAGCTGAGCTTTGCCCTGTTCTCATTTGAAGGTACAGGCACTGAAACTGGCCGTTCTGAAAAGGGCTGTTTTGATAAGGGGAGAACATAGCTGTGGGGTTTGATCCTAGTGGTGTTTTGACCAAAGCAGATCCCACTAGGGGTGGGTGATATGGCCCTAAAATAATATCACGATACTTCACGATATTTTGGCAATAACGATATTCTTGACGATATGAACGAAACATTGAATAATACTTTTACTTTTACTACTATTAATTATTCATTCATTATCTGTAAGTGCTTATCCAGTTCAGGGTCGCGGTGTGTCCAGAGCCCACCTGGAATCATTGGGCGCAAGGCGGGAATACACCCTGGAGGGGGCGCCAGTCCTTCACAGGGCAACACAGACACACACATTCACTCACACACTCACACCTACGGACATTTTGAGTCGCCAATCCACCTACCAACGTGTGTTTTTGGACTGTGGGAGGAAACCGGAGCACCCAGAGGAAACCCACGCAGACACAGGGAGAACACACCACACTCCTCACAGACAGTCACCCGGAGGAAACCCACACAGACACAGGGAGAACACACCACACTCCTCACAGACAGTGACCCGGAGGAAACCCACACAGACACAGGGAGAACACACCACACTCCTCACAGACAGTCACCCGGAGGAAACCCACGCAGACACAGGGAGAACACACCACACTCCTCACAGACAGTCACCCGGAGGAAACCCACGCAGACACAGGGAGAACACACCACACTCCTCACAGCTTTTATTAATTACCAGAACACAAATAAATAAAGGTTATATTAATATAAATTATATTCAATTAATAATACATTTAATTTCTTATTTATATTATTATATATGACATTATATTTCCATACAAAGCATTTGCTTATTTTGTAAACAACTGTAACTTACCAAGATTCTGACATTGTAAAAAATGTATAATAATAATAAAAAATAATAGAATATTGATATTTTATTTCCAAACCTCCACACAACTGAAGTCACTATTTGTTTGGAGCAAATTCTTTGAAGCAAATTTCCACCATACTCATCTCTGTGCTTAAATGACTCACGTAATGACTGTACGCCATATTACATCTAACTGTATGACATCATCACGTAAACAAGTCAGAATAACATGATTATCACGATATAGTTTTTTTTTTTTTGTGATATTTTTGCACGAAATGGCACAGCCCTAGATCCCACACATTTCATTAAGACCTCTGAACTCTGTTGAACTGTTGATTAAAGGGGTACAGCATAACTGAGTGCATTGGTTTTCTAGACAGTACCTTATTGCATAGTTTACTAGAATCATTGCTGTGGAATGAGCTGTTATTTTCTTAAGGAACTTGGCCATGGTTTATCTGGTGAATCAGAGGTGCATTCAGACTGATGATAAATTAGTAGACAATACAAAATAAGTTGAGAAACACAAGGGGTGCTAATATATGAGCAATCAACTCCAACACAGGGCATCATACACTTACACCTATGAACACATTTGCACAGCCAGTCCACCTACCAATAAGGGGTTTTGGATTGTGGGGAGAAAAAGCAGAGCCCCCAGAGAAAACCTGTGCAGACACACAGTTCCCTGAGGCAGCGATTGTAAACCACAACCCCAGCAGCCTGGAGCTCTGTGAGAGTGACACTACCTGTAGCACCACCATGCCAGTTGAAAATGGTGGTTGAAAGCTGATGCTTGTGCATTAATGCAGTAAAAAAGCCCAAGAATAGACGAGAATGTCCATGCAGGGTATGATCAGAGTGAATCAGCAAGAAAAGTTCATCCACAGCTACAAAGTGAGGGAGATTATAGTGGGGATGCAGTGCATTAAAACCATATTATGAAGACAAATGCCCATTCGAGAGGTTAGAGGATGCAAATAGCACAAGCACTGCTCTGCACTGATGTGGAAAAAGGTGATATAGTCCAGTGAATATTCCTTAACCCCATTGTTCACCAACATCAGTGGGTATTTAGTTGCTTATTAATCAAACTGAACTACAGGCATTTCACAAGCTCTATTAGATTGAGTTAGATTTTCACAGTTAAATGTAAAATAATTTAATAGTGTTATTAATGTTGTGGGGAATAATATATTTGTAGCTTGTACAATTTGAAAATTGCACCATTGTAAAGTTGTGGTTTAGACATAATAATGAGTAGTTTTCTCCACTCTGAATAGCTTTTAAAGACCATTTTTATATATGTAAAATGACGTTTAAATAATTATTTTATTTAAAAATAAAATAATTTATTTGAAATAATAAATTTGAAATAATTTATTTTAAAGGCTAAGCACCACTTAGTGGACCTCCATGAATATCTCACATTATTGTAGTTACTGACAGATATAAGTATGAATTAAAATGAAAATAGCTGCTTAATTTGCTTTAAAACTGACAATTTTATTAAATTGACGGAAAAACCTGAGCTTGCTACGGAAAGTCAACCGTGACGTCACTGGTGGACAACAGCTGAACAACGCCGCGGTAAAACACCGTTATGACTGACTGTTATGACAGTATCTAGCTAAATAACCAACATTATTCATGACAATAGCCTAGCAATAAGCTAAACTCAAATGTAGAGGTACCGTTATTCTTGTAAATGTGATCGAAGTGGAACTCGAATTCATCCGACACTATAAACCTCCGTAATGCAGCTACGTAGCCGAGTATAATCTGAGACACCGAGTTTAGCGAGTCAAGCTAACGTTAACTAACACCAACTAAAACAGGCGAAGTGAGTGTCCTTACCCTGTTTACCTCCATGTTACAGAGGCTCTTGAACACCTTTCGTTGGTGTCCTTACATGCCCATATTGTTGGAAAAGCGCCAGTGAAATGAGCTACAGATAACGGAGTGAGCGGATGGTCCTTTCCAAAGTGCCCGTTTAAAGTTGACAAATTTAGTCTATTTTCTGGATATTTTGGGATCTTTGGGCCATTTGTGCACAGATGTCCCACTGTACATTGAATTATTGCAGCCAAAAACAACACACCTTTTCGTCATTTTGCATTAAATTAAGTGCAGCTTCTAGAGTGTTGTCCACCATCTACGTCACAGGCAAGACGCCTATTAGAGTTTCCGAACACCGTTGGGGGGGCGGGACTAACGGTCTTTTAAACCTTATTCCTTGAATTAGTAAGAAATAACATGTTTTCTGACTATCAATAAACACAAGTTAGGAACTCAAATTCCACTGTATTTATTTGTTTGACACTTTCATATCGCTGGTGCTTAGCCTTTAAATAAGAAAAGGGAAAAACAGTACTGTTATTTTAGGAAAGACATTTAATCTCCCTTCTCTTTTCACCAGGCCCAACTCTTCAGGCATGGCAAGCGTGAAGACTTCCTGCAGTATGGTGTGTATCATTTAAACCACATCTCTTGATGGCTGTAGTGTTGATCACCAGCAAGTGTCCACTAACTTTAACAAGACCCTCTCACCTCATTGTGGCAGCTCCCACTGTGCTCCAGTGCCTGAATCAGAAGAAGATAGTGGAGAGTAACCAGGCCATGCTGAGGAAACTGGGAGTGAAGGTTGTCCAGAGACTAGGCCTAACCTTTCTTAAGCCTCGTCTGGCCAAGTGGAGGTGAGAGGGTGACACCAGAAGAATGTGGTACTTCTGGATTAAAAGCAATGTTAATTGTACAATAATCTTCGCTGTTATTTCTTTAGGATCGTATTAAGTACAACCTATATTAAGGTACAGTTGTTAAATAATACATTACGTTAACATTGAGGAAGGTTACTTATAGGTCCCCAGATTCTTCCATCACATTCTTCCATCGTCTTCTACAGATAATTATAAATAGACCTGAGACATTGTGAACCAATGATTAGTGGCATAAGTCATTTTTTTAAGGTCAGAGTCAGAGAAAGTTAAAAGTAAATAATAGATATTTTATCATGTCTATTATAAGATTTTAACATATTCACTATTTCACATACCCAGGTACCAAAGAGGTAGCCGCTCTCTGGCAGTGAACCTAGCTCAGTCCACAGCGGCAGGAGAAGTGCTGGACGTCAGACCTGAGCTGGAGTGTACAAGCCCAGAGGAGGATTATGATATAGCTGAAGAGGTGGAAAATGTTATTGGTACGTCATGTTATCCCACCCCTTTTCCACCATAATGTCAATCAGCTAAAGTTACAGACATATTCTATGATGGCTGTCAATAAGCAGGAACTATATGGGAACAATTAGCATACCATTATATGCTATTTAACTGTATGCTAGGGTTTATACAGTGGACCAATTAGTGTAAATTAGGAAATAAGTACAAATTCTGTACAGATAACGATTTCTTTTTAAATGAATAATTCTTGAGCGGCACGGTGGAGCAGCAGGTAGTGTCGCAGTCACACAGCTCCAGGGACCTGGAGGTTGTGGGTTCGATTCCCGCTCCGGGTGACTGTCTGTGAGGAGTTGGTGTGTGCTCCCTGTGTCTGTGTGGGTTTCCTCCGGTTGCTCCGGTTTCCTCCCACAGTCCAAAAACACACATTGGTAGGTGGATTGGCGACTCAAAAGTGTCCGTAGGTGTGAGTGTGTGAGTGAATGTGTTAGTGTGTGTGTGTGTCGCCCTGTGAAGGACTGGCGCCCCCTCCAGGGTGTATTCCCGCCTTGCGCCCAATAAATCCAGGTAGGCTCTGGACCCACCGCGACCCTAAACTGGATAAGCACTTACAGATAATGAATGAATGAATAATTCCTGTTTATTCACTTTTTTACAATGTTTACAAATTAAAAGTGCTTTTTCAATGTAAATGTTAAATTCAGCAAATCAACATTAAATTGTGAAGAGATATTTCTAGAGAATGTGTAAAACAAAACTTGCCATGTGTAAGTGCTCCTGAACCTGTGTATGACATGATGTGCATGTTTGTAATAAGCTGTGATTTATAAACAGCTCCAGTAGAGTATATATTAAGTAAATGACTGCTATTTGCCGATACTTCTTGCAGAACAACTGCTGGTGGGACTGAAAGACCAGGAGACAATAGTGCGTTGGTCTGCAGCTAAGGGGTGAGGACAATTATGTTGAGAAAAATTTGATCAAGGATGTTCTCTATGAAATTTGAGTACTTAGCACTTCAGGAAAAACCTGCAGAGATTTACATCTTAAAACCAAACGATAACCCACATTAATTCTTCTTCACCAATTTAGCATTGGGAGAGTGACTGGTAGACTGCCCAAGGAGCTTGCAGACGATGTGGTTGGCTCAGTGTTGGACTGCTTCAGGTGAGCTCCAAAACAAATGGCAATGTATCACTGCTTAATGAACTACAACTGGCCTGAATCATTTAGACACTCATGTATTTGTTTATATTAGCATTTAGTCTCTGTTTGATTCTAACTAAAATCTATAGTTCCAAATGTGAAAAAAAAGAGATGGTGGAAGCACTTCAAGATCTGCAGGTGTGACCGAATTTAGCCTGGTTTGCGTTCCGCTTTTTGGGATTCCTTAACCATATTAAAAAAAGAAAAAACAACTCAGCAAACAAGCCAAATGATGTAATTCAATAAGTGATTAAAAGCAAAAGAACAATTAAACCAAAATCTGACTGTAGTCGTCATGAATGATTATAAAATAATCATTAAGAAAGTTATTTCTGGACCTGTGAATGTCAACTAGTGTAAAATGTTAGAAGTGGGCCAAGAAAGCTGTATTTGAACAAGAGGGCTATAATCACAGATTCCAGGTACTTTTACCTGTTTTCCATTCTTGATCATCACTCTCATGGTAATCTAAACTTGTGTATATTGGTGTTTGTTTTTAGCTTTCAAGAGACTGACAATGCCTGGCATGGGGGTTGCCTTGCACTTGCAGAACTGGGTCGCAGAGGACTGCTGCTACCTTCACGTCTCTCAGATGGTAGGTCTTACTCTTTAAATGCAGCATGTGTTTTACCCGAGGCGGTGGTAAAATTTAATAATTTCCAGTGTTTCTCAGTCATTAAGTTCGTTTGACTCTGCAAATTATTTAACGTTATAGAGACTGCACATCCCATATTTATAAAAGCACCTTTATCTACTATAAAACAAAGCGTTAGAAACAACCACAATCTGTAGTATTCCCACGTGAATTGCTAGGGTATTTACGTTTCTGTCATACTTGGTGGAAAAGTTTAACATTAACTTTCAAGGTGAATTCAAATCAAAGTCTGTATGAATGTTGTGAATATATAAACATTGTGAAAGTCTAAGTCGGGTAAAGCATATCAAAAACACTGATTAGTTTTTACAGATATTTTATTAATTTACTGTTATTTTGAACAAGGTTAAGAGTTTTGGCAGCTCTTATACAGTTTGAATATACATTATAAAAGTACAGTGTGCATAAAAATACAGTGCCTTATATACAGAATACGGAAATAGTGTAATGAACATTCAGCAACAGAGATTTTATAGATGTCCTCAGCTCTGCTTTTCTGTCAGTAATGTCTTTTTGAATTTAAACACTGGTTAAACGTCTTGTCTTAACCTTTACTTCTGGTTCTTATTATGAAATACAAGTGTATTTACATACTGTCTCTGTACACTACATGGCTAAATTTACATTTAATACTTGAAAATAATGCATATAGCTATATAGTACAATATAATACATGTCAAAACTGAAGTGTGACATTTTAACGTTGTGTGGCAGCATTGTGGAAGAGCTGGGGACCTCATTGTTCAGCTCAAAAAAAAAAAAATTAAAATACAAAGCAAGTGGACCATTAAGTTTTTCTTGTAGTTGAGAATGTGAGATTTGGTAAGATCTGGTCAGCAGTTCTGCATCCGTTTCCTCTGGACTCGGTCTGGCTCTTTCACCCTTGCCCTCTTGCTGGTCTTTTTTGTGGTTCCATTGTTTGCTCGTTTCTGTCCTCGCACTGGGACATTCTCTTTGGGATCATCCATGTGTGGAGCATCTAGGTTTGGGGCAGAAGCTTGATGGCAGCTCGGGTTGTGAGTGTCTACTTCAACGGCAGCGATGCTACTGGAGCTGGCCAGCTGGCAGAGCGCAAAAGCTGCTGAGTGTCTGAGATCCGATTGATCGTGTTCAGTTGGGCTGGCTGACGCTTGCTCATAAGCCTGAACGTTCTTGCTGCCCACTTGTTCTGGTGCTTCAGTGGCAGACTGGACTCGGTCGGTGGACTTGGTGCGGAGGCAAAGGTTGAGTGGAGCCTCCTCTTCTTCGCTGTCGATCTCGGATTCATGGTTGACTGGCTGCATGGGTACGTTCTGGTCTCTCTTCGACAGATTTAGAGGAGCTCCTTCGTCATTGCTGTCCTCATCCTCTGCTTCCTCTGATGAGTAGCCCAAGTGTCTCTCTAGGATAGTGCTGTGTATATTGTCTCTGAAATACACAAATGAAATACCAAGTTGAGTTTATTTGATACACATTGCACTATTCCTGTTTCTCCTCACTACAACATTTCAATACACACTTTGCAACAGTGAATTCATCTTGAAATGTTCCTTACCTTGCTTGTGTTTGCATGGAGAACTCTTTCCGTTGGCTGTATGGAGTCCTAGATAAGTCTGTCATTGACCCTTTTCTTGGATTAGTGCACTCTAAATGAGACCCTGATTGTGGTTCTTCATGGATGTTTTCAAGATTGGTGGGTTGGTTCTGAGTAAGCTCCACATTACTGGGCCTGTCTGGGGACCCGGATGCAGCACAACCAGCCAAAGGACTCTGCCTAGTTGGCCTGTCTCCTTCATTCTGCTGGTTCACCCTAGCATTTACTTGTCTGCTGTAGGAGCTTGGATGGAGGTAGCTGTACCCTCCGTACACCAGAGGATCAAAGCCAGGTTGGTACATCTCCACCGGTAGATACCTCACAGACTGCAAGGTTGGAGGGTGTTCAGGGGTTGGATAAAGGTTATAAGGCAGTGGCGGGACTGGGAGAAATGAGTGGCCATATCTATAATGGTAAGAATGGAGGAGGGATGAATTGGGTGGGATTAGAGGTGCTGGTGCTAGGGGTCTGTGGTGCTCTTGGAGGGTGAGGCGATGGGAGCTGCTTTGGCTTGGCAGGAAGGATTGGTAGAGCGCCTGAGGGCGTCTTTCTGGAAGGACGTATGGAGGGTAGTCTGCAATCGAAAGGGGAACAGGGGGTTTGAGGGGTGCAGAGTTGACCTGCTGACCCCAGTTTGGTTGTAAGTGTAAGGAAAGAGGGACTTGAGGAGGGTGCTTCTCTGCTTTTTGAAGCGGAAGATCCTGAGCCTCACTTTCACTCTTTCTTGGGACAGGAGAAAAAGCAGACGACGATGTGTACTTGATCCCTGGCTCAGCTGTTTCCTGCTCTTTGCTTTCAGTGTTTATCAACTCTGGGATAGGTTCTGGATTTTTCTTGATGGGACCCTCGTGTTCCACTCGCTGTTCAGACTCTATCACCTCATGGCCAGTGGGATTGGCATGTTGTGGCCCTTTGGAAAGTCTGACTGTCTGCTCTCCTCGCTGGGACACCAAAGAAATGGAGTTCTTGCAGAGGTTATACTTCATGTGGTTGAAGAGGTGGGACTTGATGTTGCAAGTGAAGGGGCACTGGAAGCATTGGTATTTGAAGGGCTTGCCAGGAGGACGAGGAATATAATGGGGTTTCTTTGGTTTCCTTTCTGGTGGAGATTCCATAATTGTTCTAAAGAGGTAAAAGTAGACAAAAAACAACAGGGAAAATAAGTTAAACTCTTTCTATCTTGAGACGTAACTTCTCTTTCTGTGTAAATAGCAATACAATGAACTATACCCTTCAGGCTAACTGTTATTTTTTCCCTGTGGTGCTATTTAACAGTTAAGTAAAGATAACTGCTACAGCTTTGCATACACTCAATACACTGAGGCAGGGCTTCTTGGCCTGTGCCACTCTTTGCGTTTGATGCACCATGCGCCCTTGGCTGCGATGCAAGGACAGGTAAGAGCAGTTCTGTAGAAGGCTCTAGGCCTGTGGAGACTTGTGGCTCTCCCTTCAAACCCTCTGCTGACGGCGTGGGAAACCACAGACACCTGCTTCCCATGACCCCACCTGCAGGCCGCACACAAACACATACACACGCTGACTGATGATCTCACCTGCGCTTAGGACGAGAAGTGGCAAGCTGCCTGCTGCTGATGTTTAAATATCTTAACGATATTTCTTCGATATTCAGAAGCCAAGCTTTGCTCCTCAACTTGCACGCATGATCAATATTCTCACTCTGCCCTCTGCATTTTCACATTCTAGACTACAATACCAGAGGCCTATAGCGCTGCATAGTTTGTTTTTTTACAATTTGAAAACACTTGCCCTAAATTCACCAGTTCCTTCATAATGAGCTTTGGAGTTGAACTGGAGGTGCTGAAACCACACTGTGCTTGCCATCCAGAACCCAAGCTACACATCACTTATCCTGAAAGCTCTAAGACAGCTAAAGATTTAGAAGCTCCAGGGTTGGTATTGGAAGGGCAAGGATCTATTTTTCTTCCTTAGAAATATTGCCGTGAGGCTTCTCTGTTGCTGTATAGGACTCCACCCTAAGGAACCTGCTTGTCGTCTACTGTCGCAACAGGTGGTCGGTCCAGTTTTGGCTAGGCTTGTCGCAAACGCTGCCGCTCCCTCCCAAGGTACAGACTCACAGAGTTTCTGATCTGAAATGGCTTTTCTTAGGTGTCGGTAAACTAAATTTTCTTTGTCCTCATTGACCATCACAATTTCGTCTATTGATAGGTTTATAAAAATACATAAAATAATATAATAAATACTATAAAAGAACTATTCATAATTAAAATTAAAATGTTTTATATGAATCCCCTGCAAAACTGCTATGGTTGCAGTAAAAGAGATAGTTAGTTATTATTATTATTATTAGTTTAAATATTTAACGTCGGACAGTCTCATCTCTTTGTGCCCTCTAGGCTTGGCGTAGATTGGAACAACTCTAAACTTACATCTCTTCCAAGATTCTCTAAATTAAACCAAAATGGAGCGTCCAAATGCTTTTCTCTGCTCTCCAGTTGTTTTGTACCCATTTCTACCAGTGTAATTATCTCAGTAAGGAGAAGCGTTGTAAGGTCGTAGACAGTAGAGCACAACAGGTGCGTCTACCTTCCCTTTCAATAAGTATGCTTCTTCTAATGAAGTGAGACAACAGTTACGCTAAAGTTACACAATCGAACTCTTAACACCACTGGATGGAGGTGTGATTAATACACAAGCTCAAAAAATCAGTCCATTACAGAGATCAATAAAACATTGTATGGTAATTTACACATAACAACAGAACAGAGTGCTTAGAAAGTAGTTTAAAATTAAGAAACATACCTGCTTTCTGTGGATACCTTGTTTCGCGGTCGTGATGTGGACAGTGTTGATGCGTCTGTGTGTCCTGCTGTCATAGAGAAGTTTGTCTCTTTCTTTCCCTCTCTCCCTTTCTCTCTCTGAAGTGGTAGCTCTCAGCTGGGTGGAGTCTATGCCCAGGTAGAGCCCTCAGGCAGCACCTATGTGGCTGATATTAGTCAAGCCCCAAGCCACGATTCACAAGCACTTCCTTCATCTTTGCCCATGCTTCCGTCAAGGTGGCCTTATTACGTTATCTTTGCCACGGCAGAGTGTGAGTTGCAATAGAATGAGACATATATAGAGTCTTTGATGATACACTGCTGTTTCACTGTTTCAGTTTTGCTTGACTTTTACTACAAGCAGCTATGCAAATATGTGGTGGGAATGTTTTGGGGATTCTGAATACTGGGTAATCTATACACAGTTCCGGTAAATTTAGTATTGATTTATTGTTTATATTTACAGTCAGCACTGCACAGAATGCCATACCAGTATAGGTTTGTTCACACCTGATTTAGGCATGGTCTTAAATGCTGAAGCTTTCTAACGCCTCACTAAAAGAGGGTTGCCAAATACGTGCACACATTTGGTTTAATTAAATCTGCAAAGGAACCCTGTCCGTTTTGTTTTTATTAATTTTTTAATACATTTTTTAAATTTTATTTTATTTATTAATTTTTTTTTTAATGAACAAGGTGCTTTAAATCAGAAAGAAGGAAACAAACCTTTATTATTATATAAACAAACCATTATTACCTGGCCATTACTACGAATGAGTGTAAATGAATTGGAACAATAAGTGAATGCAATAAAATCCTCAAAGAAATATTTTACTATCTAGTCGTATCAAAATATATTTCTTAATTTCTGTCAATACAATATAGTTCCAATATCAATATGAACAATAAAAAGCCACAGAAAAACTAAAGGAAACTTGACATCACCATCAAGAAAAAACATCTTGGCACTGTTAATATTAATATTTTTAATTAACTTTAAAATAAAGTGCAATTTACAGATGGCAGCACCCTGCAAAGAACGTCAGTCAGTGATAGATGCTGTAAATAATGTATATTTAAATATTGAACATGTGTATAAATATCATATAATTGTTATTGAAACATTTTATATTGCAATATATTTTGGTATTGAATTATTGTCCACCCCTAAGTGTAACAGGAACAGTGGAGTCTTTTCCTAGAGCAGGGGCAATTAATTAAAATTCATTAAGGTCCAGTTAGAGAAAATTTACTCAAGCCAAGGTCCAGAACATAATGTATAACCTGCATATGATCAGAGCCATATCCTGTACATTGAAGTAGCTTTATAGCAACCTTTAATGTAGTTAACTATGGAATTTCAAATCAAATTACTCTTTTAAATACATTTCAAACGTCTTTTTCTCATTTCAAGTAAAATTTACAAATTAAACAATGATTTAAAAAAAATAAAGTCCCTAATGGTTTGTAGTTGCAGTTGACTTTAATGCTGTACATAACCTTTATGTAACATAACTTTCTGATTTTAGCTTACACAACACTGTTGTCCTGAAAGTGTCCCAGAAGAGCTTTAATCATGTCCCTTGGGGTATTTTTACTGGCCCCAGAACAGTGGCATCTGGAACCCTTCCCTGTGTGTGTCACTCACTTGAGTCACAGCACTCATCATAATGCACAGATCTGATTGGCTGAGCAGTCTCACATGTGATATGTAGAAATGCATGTGATTAGTCTGTGAGTTTCCTGGAGCGACAAACCTGAACTGTAATGACTAGAAGAGTCACACCATTTAAAGCAAACGCCCTGTTAAAAATGAAACGGCTCTTAATAGTTTATCAGTTACAGGTCCAGGGGCCTCATTTATTAAGGGTGTCTATGCACAAAAATAAAAATAAAAAATTGGTCAAAAATTGGAGCACCCGGAGGAAACGGGGTGGACACGGGGAGAACACACCACACTCCTTACAGACAGTCACCCGGAGGAAACCCACGCGGACACAGGGAGAACACCCCACACTCCTCACAGAGGAAACCCACGCGGACACGGAGAGAACACACCACACTCCTCACAGACAGTCACCCGGAGGAAACCCACGCGGACACAGGGAGAACACACCACACTCCTCACAGACAGTCACCCGGAGGAAACCCATGCAGACACAGGGAGAACACACCACACTCCTCACAGACAATCACCCGGAGGAAACCCACGCGGACACGGAGAGAACACACCACACTCCTCACAGACAGTCCCCCGGAGGAAACCCACGCGGACACAGGGAGAACACACCACACTCCTCACAGACAGTCCCCCGGAGGAAACCCACGCGGACACGGGGAGAACACACCACACTCCTCACAGGCTCCTACATACTTTCACTCTAGAGTCCATGCAGAGTTTTATAAATGAGGCCCCAGGTGTCTGGGTCTGGACTGGGACTACAGGCTGCCTACTCATGACCTCTGTCCTAGAGGAAAGAGAAAACTTATGACTGATTAAAGCCCGTAAGTTCAAAAGAAACACGTATTGATTTTGATACAAGTCTGTCTCTGTATGTCCTTGCAGTGGTTCCAGTGATCCTGAAGGCCCTGACCTATGATGAGAAGCGAGGAGCTTGCAGTTTGGGCTCAAATGTGCGGGATGCTGCCTGCTATGTTTGCTGGGCTTTTGCCCGTGCCTATGAGCCCAGCGAGCTGAAGCCTTACGTCAACGAGATCGCCAGGTAATTACACCCTGCAACCACAGTCACCAAGCCTGTCTCTCTGAAAACTGTGGTTGCTTCTCACAGAGGAGTCAAGTAAACATAAAATCTGAGTAACATCACTAAAGCAAGGATAAAAACCACCAGTGAGCCTAATCAAATATTTAGTATATGTCTATATCTATTAAACATTTTTTAACCATGTCAAATATGTCATTTACAAATATGTAGCTTATGGAAACTAGTTTGGAAATGGCTGTTTTTCCAGATCAGGAGAAACTGCAATGTTTTTTTTTCCATTGGAAAACAACTGCTTCATGCTTCATGCTTCTTTTTTGTTAAACAACAACAGTGCATGACTGGGGGCAGTGAGCAGTCATAAAAGCATTGGCCAGTGTGATAGCATTCACTGAAATCCAGTGATTATCTAAACTGGTCATTTCAGTTCATTTGCCTAAAATGGTTATATTGAGGGACATGAGCTCCATCCTTTCTCCTGCTCCACAAATATTCAAACAACGTTGCCTCTTGTTTGGAGCACATTTCATAAAGTTTTTAATATTGAAAGCAGTCCACAGACACAGTCATTTACTTCATGTTTTAAAAAACACATTAGTAGTTCAGCTTAACTACTGCTATTGTTTTTTTTCCCAGCTTTTACCAAAGAGCTGGCACCACATTCATGTCCCCCATACTGCGTGTTTGTGTTGTTTATTCAGCACAGCGTCGACCATGTCCCCAGTCTCCTTGCTGTTAAAGAACATGTTTGGTTTTGCCCAAAACGAACGTTCTCCTCAGGTCACTTGCTGAATAATAAAACGCCTTTTACCACCTTAGATCTAGACGTCCATACCAAAGCTAGAGCGTCGTCTGGTAGAATTACGTGTACAGTGCTGTGATCGCAAGTCTGATTCGTTTTTCTCTCAGCAAGGCTGGTACAGTGAGCGGAAAGCTTTTAAAAACGGTTCTCTTTGTCGTAGAAGAATTACTGGTAAAGAAAGCCTGTGCACCCTGCTGTGGTATTTGATATTTATTGCCCAAAACCAGTTTTTGATGCCTCTCCCAGTTCTTAGTGTTTCCTTCACACCCTGTAATTTATTTCATGACTGGTTTGTGTGTATGTGGCATCATAAGTCATAAAAGACATCAAATGCTTTTCAAATCAGTAAAGACTAATTGTGCTAGGCTGATTTCGTACTTTTCGTATGTCACCGATGCGTAGATCAACACAGTGCCAATGAGTTACATTTCATTTGGTGTCATCAGTATTGACTGTGTAGAACTGTATCAGAAACTGTACAAACAATATAGCTGCCAGTTTGGCTTTTTCAGGTTCAAATGCATTTAGGAATATACGCTGTCCAGAAATGACAGACCATTTTTCTTTAAATTATTTTCTACCATTTATTCGAGGTGTTTCTGAAGTGATATAAAATATACAACCCATTGAAAGGCAAAGTACATCAAAATATGGAAAGTGGAAATAAACAGGGGTCTTCAAAAATGAGTAGATTTCAAAATATATATATAATATATTATAAATATTAAGGTAATCCATACGATGCAAGACCTGGTAGAAAAACAGTACTTAAAGGGGACATATTATACTCATTTAACACAAATGAATACTGTTCCCTGTGGGCTAATGAAACTTTGTGGCATGCTTTGGTCATAATACCACAAGGATCAAACACCACAGAAGCATTCTCCCCCTGTCTTAACAGCCCTGTTCAGAACAGCCAATATCAGCACATTTCTTTAAATAAGCCAGGACTGGGCTCTTGTTTTTTTTAGCCATTTTCACTTGGGTTTATTTTTTCTCCATATTTAATCAGTGCTCTTATTTCTCTGCACTCATTGCTAATGCTAATTCTGCATAGTTTAACCTAGTCTTTGTGCTCTAACAAATGATACAGGTCCAACACTGTTTACTCTGAAAAAATTCGAAAGCATTTGCACTCTGCTTAAGAAGTAGCACACAATCTGAACAGTGTTTTCTTAATGAGGCGGATCGCTAAAAGACTGACTGGGTGGTCTTATTTCAGTGTGTGGGTTGGTGGGCTCCAGATCCCCTAATTACAGTTGTTTTTGTTGTTGTTGTTTTTTTGGTCCATAATATGTCCCTTTCGAAAGCCTTTAACTTTGAGAGACAGATCAAAATCAGGCACCACTCCAACATTAGATCTGTCCAAGTTTTCTCTGTGAGCTATGGGTCAGAAAGGATGTGTAGATATCACAGAGAATTTAAATAGACAAATAAGAAAAAAACGTATGCTAGTCAAACAAAGAAGCTGTTCTTAGAGCAGCTAAGGTCAAACATTCAGTGTTTGTCATTTCTTGGATTATGAGAAGTAGAAAATGCAGGGGACTTCTAAGGATAAACATGGGGGAAGTGGAACCTTGCACGGATTTCTTAGGAAAAAAATGAAAGCAGCCGGAGTCTGTACTCAAAGTAAAATATGTACAGACTAAATAGTGAAAAATGTGAATAATACTTGAATGATACTAGAGTCATATTGAAAAGCATACTAGGAAGACATTAAGTGAAGGGCAGATGAACCACTTGAAGACGTTTACATAGTTCTCTCTCTCTCTCTCTTTTTTTTAATTATGCCCACTGTAATGATGTAGTGAAGATGATGATATCTAATGACGGATTGACGGTATCTAATTCGGCGTTCCTCCCTCGTCCTGTCCCAGGACAAGTGCAGGCCTATCCATAACTGACTGTGCAGTTTTCTTCTGTTAGTGAGTGGCCCCTCCCTCCCCCTTTTCACCATCCCGCTGCCAGGTTTCGGCTTGGTTGCCTTGGTTTCGGTCACCGTCTCGCTGAAGTGGCGGGCCTGTCGAGTCCTGTTGTCATTTCCCAGCAGCAGCGTTAACCTGCGCTCCGTCTTCACGCGCTCCAACCGTCTGCAGGTCAATTCCCAGCAGAGGGAAGGGTGTCAGCTTGGAGTCACATTTTATAGAGAATGGCCAAAAGACATGTGCTCCTCCAACAGTTGATCAGAAATGGGGAGTTTGTTCTCCGTTCTGTTTTTCTAGGAAGGCCACATCGGCGTCAGTGATTGATATAGAGGATAGACGACCCAAGAGAGCAGTTCCAGAGCTGGTGGGCTTTATACTTTACACACCACACTCCTCACAGACAGTCACCCGGAGGAAACCCACACAGACTCAGGGAGAACACACCACACTCCTCACAGACAGTCACCCGGAGGAAACCCACACAGACACAGGGAGAACACACCACACTCCTCACACACAGTCACCCGGAGGAAACCCACACAGACACAGGGAGAACACACCACACTCCTCACACACAGTCACCCGGAGGAAACCCACACAGACACAGGGAGAACACACCACACTCCTCACACACAGTCACCCGGAGGAAACCCACGCAGACACAGGGAGAACACACCACACTCCTCACAGACAGTCACCCGGAGGAAACCCACGCAGACACAGGGAGAACACACCACACTCCTCACAGACAGTCACCCGGAGGAAACCCACGCAGACACAGGGAGAACACGCCACACTCCTCACAGACAGTCACCCGGAGGAAACCCACGCAGACACAGGGAGAACACACCACACTCCTCACAGACAGTCACCCGGAGGCAACCCACGCAGACACAGGGAGAACACACCACACTCCTCACAGACAGTCACCCGGAGGAAACCCACACAGACACAGGGAGAACACACCACACGCCTCACAGACAGTCACCCGGAGAAAACCCACGCAGACACAGGGAGAACACACCACACTCCTCACACACAGTCACCCCGAGGAAACCTACGCAGACACAGGGAGAACACACCACACTCCTCACAGACAGTCACCCGGAGGAAACCCACGCGGACACAGGGAGAACACAGCACTAGTCTTTACTTTAAAATGTTAATGTTGTCTTTTCAAAGCTATATATAACTTGTTTTTGATAGTGAAGCGGTTTTGATGCACTGTGTCATTTCCTACAAAAATCATAATCAAATCTAGTCGTTGTGAGATCATAGATTTTCCCTCTTGCCAGCTTCTGCAGCCCTGCTTTTGATTGCTCTGGATCTCTGCTAGATAATTGCAGTGTTCATAAACTGCCATCTGAGCATTTGGCTAAATGAGCCGTGGGGCTGAGGATTTGACTGAGGTTAGGCATTACTTAACATTTAGAATGCAAAACAGTAACAACAGAATTGCACACACAGCGTGAGGAGATAAAATCTCCGCCCGTTTTCTGTTGCTCCAGGCCATTGTCAATTCATCGAAACCGTCAGGAACGTGTTGAGTAGGTTTATAGAAGACTGCATGTGTT